>NW_007753490.1:8038-8486 GCF_000696425.1 Galeopterus variegatus
AGAACAACTAACAGACAGCTAAATATTGATGGGAGAGTATAGGAGTGTGGTAGGGGATTGGTGAGATACCCATGGAGCAGGAATGCTCACGATGACGGCATGGAGAGAAGAGAGGAGCACACAGCCTCAGCAGCCATATCACTGACACTGGGACCAATGCAGGAGGGATTTTTCTTTGAAGCAAAAGGTAGGCAGAGGAGCCACACCAACTCCCATCCTCACCACAGAGGCTGGCATTTCCTCTGGCAAGACCAGTGTTGAGGCAAGTGTGATGAGCAGACTAGAGAACACACGCTACTTTTCTCTTGAACAGAACCGTAATCTATGCACCCCGCATGCCCACCCTGGTGACCCAAGCTGATACAGGACAGTGTCATTTTGAAACCGGAGCCACTGTCCCTGAATGCACCCTGTACTGGGGCCAGTAGCCATGGTGCTTCCCAGACTT
>NW_007753491.1:0-216 GCF_000696425.1 Galeopterus variegatus
AGCAGCACCAAGATTCTGTGGACGTGTGAGCACCTGCCGTCGGCAGCACAGCGTTTTCCTCCTGCCTGCCCTGAGGGGAGTTCTGCCTCCGGGCCCTTGGGCCTCCCACGGCCAGGCTGGAAGCAGCGAGACGCTTTGCAGGGCAGTGAGGGCACCAGGCTGTGGAGGGCACCTGGGAAGGTGGTGTCTGTGAGCAGAACACTCTCAGACCACAGA
>NW_007753491.1:2337-2836 GCF_000696425.1 Galeopterus variegatus
GTGCTGGAGCAGAAGTCAGAGGACCTGTGGGGAGGGCGCTGCGTGAGCCTCTGGGGGCTGGAAACACTCGACTGACACTGGAAGTCGCTGCCCTGTACCCTGTGAGCCTCAAATTCAGGTTTACGTGTGTTCCGGGCAGCTCTACTCTCTGTACCTTGAGGTGGGCAAATGTTTTCCGCAGAGGCAAAACCACTGTGGGATTAGCCTAATCACAGGGCAGGCTTTCTTGTTCAAAACTGGAACGGGGGGAGGAAGCAAAAACAAAAGCATTAATTCAGGCCCATGAAGCCCAGGCTTACCAAGCTCTCCATCTGCCTCTCCAGCTTAGAGGCCCCTGATCCGCCCTCCACGGGGACACCCACACAAAGTGAGAGGCTCATGGAAGGCACCTGGCCCCTTGGTAGTCCTGCCAGCACAGGAAATGCCAGGCAGGCTGCCGGGCTGCAGGCACCCCAGAGAGGCAGCATGAGGGAGGGGGCACTCCCAAGACCTCCACCCC
>NW_007753491.1:8190-8486 GCF_000696425.1 Galeopterus variegatus
TCTCGGAAGAATGCAGGATACGAGACTCAGAGAATTCCCTCCAAACCAGCTAAAGTAAGAACATGTTGCAGCTAAAACAGAGGCAGACGCCAAAGCCTCCAGATCACAAGGACCAGGAGTGCCAGAAGACAGGCAACCACAGACCAGCTTCCTCTGGCCACGCTGGCTGGGGGCCGGGGACAGACAGGGGACAGACTGGTCACTATGCAATGTGGCCGGCCATGGGAGGACGGCAGTGCTGGAGCAGAAGTCAGAGGACCTGTGGGGAGGGCGCTGCGTGAGCCTCTGGGGGCTGG
>NW_007753492.1:0-2928 GCF_000696425.1 Galeopterus variegatus
TTCCCCCCTAAATTGAGAAGATTTGTCACCAATACACTTACATTGCCAAAAAATGTTAAAAAGAAGATCTTCAGAGTAAAGGAAAATGATACAGGTCAGAAACTCAGATCCACAAAAATAGAAAATGACCATTGCAAAAGGAATAAATAGAAGCAAAATAATATATTTTATTTTCTTATTCTTAATTGATCTAACTAATAAGAACTTGTTCAAAATAATTACAGCAACAATGTATTTGATGATTATAGGTTAGGAATAACTGAAATGAATGATAGCAATGTTATAAGGAATGGGAAGGAAGAAATATTCTATTGTAAGGTACATATACTACTTGTGAAGAGTATAGTATTATTTGAAAGTGGACTTTGATTAGTTGTAAATGTATATTTCAAACTGTAGGGAAACTACAGTAAAAGGTATACAAAAATTATCATTGATATGCTAAGAGAAGAGAGAAAATGGAATAATATAAAATGTTTAATTAAAACCAGAGAGAACAGAAGAGAGGAAATAGGGTGAAAAAGGAATTGAAAAACAATAAAAAACTATAATAAATATGATAGATATTAATTCTACTCTGCCAATAAAACTTTAAATATCAATGGTCTAAATACAGAAACACAGAGGCTGTCAGTGCATAAAAACCAAACCCAACTATATGATGACTATAAGAAACACACTTTAAATATAAGGACACAGAATGATTAAAAGTAAAGGGATGGTGAAAGATGTACTATGCTAGTACTAATCAAAAGAAAGTTGAAATAGTTTTAACAATACCTCACTATGAAAATTTACAGCAAAAAAATCATCAGGGATTAAGAAGGGTATCACATAATAATAAAGAGATTAATTTTTTGAGAAGATATAGCAATCCTTAATATGCATACACCTAACAATATAGTGTCAAAATACATGAGGCAAAAATTGATATAACAGCAAAGAGAAAGAGATAAATCCACTATTAACAGTTGGAGATTTCAACACCCCTCTATCAGTAATGAACACATCCATTAGGCAGAAAATCAGCAAGAACATAGTAGAACCAAACAGCATCATCAATCAACTGGATCTAATTGACATTTATTGAATACTTCATCTAACAACAGCAGAATATAAATTCTTCTCAAGCTCACATGAAATATTCATCAAGGTAGACCACATTTCTGGGCCATAAAACACACTTTAACAATTCTAAAAGAATAGAAATCGTACAACATATGCTTCCAGAACACAACAGAATTAAACTAAAAATCAGTAAGAGAAAGATAAATAGAGAGCCCCAAAGTACACAAGTATTAAATAATGCGTTCCTAAATAACACATGGGTAAAAGAAAAAAATCTCAAGAGAAATGAAAAAATATTATAAACTAAGTGAAAATGAAAATACAAGTTATCAAAATTTGTGTGATGCAGAAAAAGTAGTACTTAATGGAAAATTTATAGCACTGAATGTATACATTAAGAAAGAAGAAAGATCTAAATTCAATAATGTAAGCATTCACCTTAGAAAACTAAGGGGAAAAAAGCAATTAAATCTGAAGTAGGCAGAGGAAAATAAATATAAATTAGAGCCAAAATCAATGAAATTGGAAATAAGAAATAGTAATCAATAGAGAAAAATCAATAAAACCAAAAGCTGGATCTTGGAAAAGATTGAAAAAATTGATAAACCTCAAGCCAAATTAACTAAGAAATAAAGAGAAAACAAATTGATATCAGAAATGAAAGAAGAGTCACTATTAATGATCCCACAGATATTTTAAAAAATAAATAAATATTATAAACAACTCCATATCCACAAATTTTTAACTTAGATGAAAGGGGCCAATTCCTTGAAAGCCACATCTATTAAAAGTCACACAAGGGCCAAGCCCATGGCACACTCGGGAGAGTGCGGCGCTGGGAGCACAGCGGTGCTCCTGCCGCGGGTTCGGATCCTATATAGGGATGACCAGTGTGCTCACAGTGCTCACTGGCTGAGCACGGTGCGGCCGGTCTCAAAAAGGACAAAAAAAAAAAGTCACACAAGGAAAAATCAATAATCTGAATAGGTGTATACCTATTAAAGAAACTGAATCAATAATTAGTAACCTTCTAAAACAGAAGGCACCAGGACCAGATGGTTCACTACCAAACATTCAAGGAAAAAATTATACTAATAGCCAACATTCTCTTTTAGAAAATAGACACAGGGAAAATACTTCTCAACTCATTCTATGAGGCCAGCATTACCCTAATACCACAACCAGCCAAAAACATTACATGTGAGGACAACTAAGATCGACATCTCTGATGAACATAGATGTAAAACTTCTCAACAAAATACTAGCAAATCAAATCCATCACTATATAAAAGGAATTACACACTGCCACCAAGTGGGATTTACTCCATGTGTGCAAGCCTGGTTCAACATCTGAAAATCAATTAATGTAATCCATCTTATCAACAGACTAAAAAAGAAAAATCATATGATCATATCAATAGATACAGAAAAAGTATCTGACAAAATCTATTCATGATAATAGTTCTCAGCAAGAAAGAAAAGTGGAGGACTTCCTTGACTTGATAAAGAACATCTACAAAAAACTACAGTTATCAATATACTTAATAGTGAGAGACCAGATGTTTTTCTAGTACAAGGCAAGGATGTCCCCTCTCACTACTCCTATTCAACATTGTACTGGAAGTCCTAGCTAATGTAATAAGACACTAAAATAAGATAAAACATATTCAGATTGGAAAAAAAGAAATAAAACTGTCCTTTTTCTGCCAATGACATGCTTGTCTATGTAGATAATCCCAAAGAATTAACAACAGCAGCAACCTAGATTATAATAAGGTTGAAAATAATAGATGATTATAAAAAGGTTGCATGATACAAGGTAAATACACAAAAGTCAATTACTTTCTTATATACCAGCAA
>NW_007753492.1:4116-5381 GCF_000696425.1 Galeopterus variegatus
AAATCCAAAACACTGACAACAAGTGGTGGTGATGTGAAGCAATAGGAACTCATTCATTGCTGGTGCAAATTCAAACTGGTAAAGCCACTTTGGAAGACAGTTTGTCAGTTTCTTAAAAAAAAAACTGAACATACACTTACCATACTATCCAGCAATTGTGCTCCCTGATATTTATCCAAATGGGTTGAAAACTTATGCTCTCAATACAAATCTGCTCAAGAATTTTTATGGCAGCTTTATTCACAATTGCCAAAACTTGAAAGCAACCAAGATGTCCTGCAATAGGTGAGTGGATACACAAACTGTGGTACCACACCATGGAGTGTAATTCAGCAATAAAAAGAAATGAGCTATCAGGTCACAAATAGACATGGGCTAAACTTAAATTCATATTGCTAAGTAAAAGTCATCAATCTGAAAAGGCTACATACTGTATGATTCCAATTACAAGACATTCTGAAAAAGGCAAAACTATGTAGATAGTAAAATGATCAGTGGTTGCCAGGAGCTAGGAGAAGAGAGGAGGGAGGCAGAGAGGAAGGGATTAATAGATGGAGCACAGGGAATTTTTAGGGCAGTGAAACTATTCTGTATGATACTGTAATGGTGGCTGCGTGTCATTATACATTTGTCAAACCCATACGACACACAACACAAAGAGTGAACCCTAATGTAAACTACGTACTTTAGGTAATAATAATGTATAAATATTGGCTCAACAATTGTAGGTGCTATGGACTGAATTGTGTTTCCTCAATATTCAAATGTTAAAACACTGACCCCCAATTTAGAGGGGGTCTCTCTCTCTCCCCCCCACCCCCCATGACTCCCCCAATATGTGAGGACACAGCAATAAGACCACCATCTGCAAGCCAGGAAGAGAGTCCTCATCAGGAACAGAATGGACTCACACCTTGATTTTGGACTTCCTAGCCTCCAGAACTGTGAAAACAAATTTATGTTATTTTAGCCCTCAATGTACAGTATTTCGTTATAACAGCCTATCTTAGTCAGTTCAGGCTGCTGTAACAAAGTACCATAAACTGGGTGGCTCATAAATGATAGAAATTTATTTCTCAGAGTTCTGGAGGCTGGAAGTCTGAGACCAGGGTACCCCATGGTCGGATTTTGGTGAAGTGTCTCTTCCGAATTGCAGACAGATGACTTCGCATTGTGTCTTCACATGGCAGAAAGAGAGCAAGAGCAAGCAAGCTCTCATGTCTCTTCTTCTACCAGCACTGATTCCATTTATCATGGCCCCACCC
>NW_007753492.1:7502-8486 GCF_000696425.1 Galeopterus variegatus
CAGGAAACGGGGACATCGCAGGCTCTTGACTCTGTCAGATTGGGACACTGCAAACCGCCGTAGAGAGGGGGAGCGATGGCTGCACGCGTTCTGTGCTGCATTGTCTTCCCACATCCCTGGCTACACTTGGACCACGGTGAGAACTCAGACACAACACAATCCCGGGGGCAAGGAATGAGGCAAGCTTGTTCTGTGGGGGGCCGAGGGGCGAAGTGTTCACATATCTCATCTGCAACCATGGTTCTGTTCAACTTCTGCACACAGTGCACGGTCCGGTGCTGCAGTCCGTGCTGAGCCGTCACGCACTCCACAGGCCGAGGCTGGACTTCGCCGAGGGCGGGAGGAACGAGCACACAGTGGTGCCAATCAGACATCTCCCACTGGAAGAGGTCACTGTGCCAGTCACAGACTCGGAAACAACTTCTTTCCTTGGGAGGCCTGTTGCTCTCATCACAGTTAGACAGGTGACTTGTCCACCCTTCCAAGTGAAAACACCACACCGCACGACTCTGTACTCCTCCTGGCCCACAGTCTCCTGCACACCGTCCCCACGGACCTACAGGCAGAAAAGCAAGGGTGGCAATTACTGAGAGTACATTTGGCAATTTACAGGAAAACTGAGGCCTATGAATACACTTCTAGTTTATAAAATTACACTAGTTATGGGCTGGGAAGATGGCGACGGGTCTGGAGCGGCTGTGCCAGGAGACAGTGCGATCCTGAGAGCTGTGCGCTGTGATACCAGAGTAATAATTGCATTTCCAAGAGCAACAAAAAGCGAATAATTCTTTCAACAACGATCCTGCATCGACAAACAAGCAGCAGCAGGTTCGAGGTTTTGGGGCCGACACAGAGGAGGACTCCTGAGAGCACCCAAACCCGGCTGCGGGAACGGGCGAGCAGACCAGTCAACAAAAGCCAGAAAAGCCAGCAGAACCGGCGCAGAAACGGAGTGAGGCGCGCCGGACCGGCCCAACGCTGCGA
>NW_007753493.1:0-6990 GCF_000696425.1 Galeopterus variegatus
AGGATTTCCCACCCTCTTAACAGTCACAGTGTGGACCAAGTTTGTAATACATAAAACTTGGCGGACACAATTCAAGCTTCAGTGAGTTTTGGGGGGACAAAATCAGTCCACTACAATGGGGTTTAGGTGAGTTGTCTAGGGAGTCAATTTTAGTTACCTTTAAACAAAATACATTTGCTGGACATAGAGGCACTAACTATTTTGTTAGACTAGTATTTTAAGGAATTCTTGGTTCAATGAAATTTTATATTGACATTTCAAAATTCTTTAACTTTTTAAACTCCTAGGAAATTTTTGAATGATGTTTGGAAACTTTGTATTACTATGCCTCTCCTGAGAATATAATGCTTAAGATTTGTGACATATATGTATGTTTCTAGATATATTCTTTATGGTTGAAGTTTTGTGACATCTAACTAGAGATGTGGAAAGCTACACTCCAACACAAAATACTAAAAGATTTATATTGTATGAAATGAATTTTCCACACAATAGTCTCAGTGAAGATGGGCACTCTTTTAAGAAAATTACCAAACTCAGAATATCTGAGCCATACCAATTAACAGCTACATATTTAATTTATTAAAGATTACAATTAAATGATTGACTTTCCTTTAAACATTTAAAGCATGACTTCATTTTAGGAAAAAATGGACTAGAATCCAGCTTCTTAGGAAACTATACATATTTTGAGTATAGCACAGTATCCCATGATTTCTTCATTATATGTGGATGTATGAAGAATGTACAAATCACGGACAAAATGATGAGATGTTTTAAGTGGAAATATTTTATTTTCTGTCATTTGCATATCATCATGCACAAATTGTTTTGTTGTGAATCTGTTCACTCTTTTTAGCTTATGACTTGCAGCCAACAAGATTTTCCTTTCAAATTTGCTCTCTTTTATTGAGCTGAAAGATTTGTCTCTCTCACTTAGCCTAGTGTGGGTCTTCATACAAGACCTTTGCAGTGGTACTATGAAAAATGCCTGTAGCACAGACATATGCAAAGTATTACCACTTTGCTTTAATCCAGAGCAGAGTCACTCCATGAATAATTTGAGCCTCAAGCATCCTGTTGAAAACCAAGACCTCTGGGTTGTGAGTCATCTGTTCTTCCTGTGACAGGTGTTGGGGGTCAAAGCACTTCAGATCTTTACTATGGTTTGCAGAAAGGACAGTTAGCCATATGAGTCCCAAAGTTACTGCAGTCAGTGCACTTTCATTAGACAAATACTAATTTGAGATGGTTGCATCCTGGACGAGAGAGTTTGCTTTTCTCACTGTGGAGCTGGGTTTTATGCTTTTTCTGTAGTATTTCATATGGAGGCAACTATTGATGGATTCTAGTCCCTCAGAGCTGGAACTTTTATCTGAATCACAAAACCACCAGGCAATTTAACATGCCTATAAACCTGTCAAGGTCTGTTTTATGGTGAGCTGGGTATGGACAATGGCTAGAGAGGCCTATACCGCTGCCACCTAAATCCCACATTCAATTTGGTTGAATCTTGATGATATTAACATTTAGCAATTGTCGGGCTGAAAGTAAGTGGGAAAAAAGACTCTAGTACAATGTCACTATTTGAGAGGAGGGTAGTATGAATACATGAAATCTCTGTTAAAATTGATGTATCATAACTGTGGCTAGAAAATATCATTCATTTGTTCCTTTGTTCATTCACTCATTCATTCAAACCATCCCAATTAGTGGCAATCAAGAGGGTTATCATAAAACATAATGCTAATTTGTAAGTGGTGTCCTGATTTATTTTATATGTTTACATGCTGCAAGAATTCCTGAGGGTGTGAAAATTTCTCCTTGAAGATATACAATACATTAAAATATAATGCAGGATGATTTCTTGAAATGCCATTTATTTTCTCTCTTTCTGATGAGGAGACATAAAAAGTAATAAAGCAATGATTCTATTTAACAAATGAGCTGGGAAAACTGTATATCTACATGCAAAAAAATAAAATTGGACCCATATATGATGCCATATGCAAAAACTAATTCGAAATGGATCAAGGACCTAAATGAAAGATCTAAAACTATAAAACTCTAAGAAGAAAACATGGGGCAAAAGCTTCATGACATTGGATTTGGCAGTGATTTCTTGGATATGACAACAAAGGCACAGGCAACAACAACAACAAAAAAAAATAAAAAATTGGACTGCATGGAAATTAAAAAGTTTTGTGTACCAAAAGAAAACATCAACAGAGTAAAAAAGCAGCCCACAGAATGGGAGAAAACATTTGCAAATCATATGTATAATAAAGGATTAATATCCAGAATATACAGAGAACTCCTAAAACTCAACAACAACAGAAAACAAATGACTGGATTCACTAATGGGCAAAGGACTTGAAGAGAAATTTTTCCAAAGAAGGTATACAAATGGCCAATAAGCACATGAAAAGCTGTTCAGCATCACTAATCATTAGGGAAATGAAAATCAAAACTACAATGAGATACCGCCTCATATCCACTAGGATGGCTACTATAAAAAAAACACAAACCCCCAAACAGAAAATAACAAATGTTGGCAAAGATGTGGAGAAATAGGAAATTTTGCACTGTTGGTGGGAATGTAAAATGTTACAGCCCGTATGGAAAACATTACGCTAGTCCCTCAAAATAATGAAAAATAGAATTATCATATGATCCAGCAAGTTGCATAATACCCAAAAGAATTAAAAGCAGGGTCTTGAAGAAATGACATATTTGTATACTCATGTTCATAGCAGCACTATTTGCAATAGCTAAAATGAGGAAGCAATCCGAGTGTCCATCAGCATATGAATGAATAAGCAAAATGTGGTATATACATACAATGGAGTATTATTCAGCTTCAACAAGGGAGGAACTTTTGACATATACTACTACATGGATGAACCTCAAGAACACTATGCTAATTGAAATAAGCCAGTCACAAAAAGACAAATATTGTATGATTCCCCTTGTAAGAGATTACTCAGAGTAGTCAGAAGCATAGACAGAAATTAGAGTGGTGTTTGCCAGGGGAGGGGGGAATGTGGAGTTGTTCGATGGGTACAGGGTTTCAGTTTACAATTTGAAATGAGTTCTGGAAATGGATGGTGGTGATGGTTGCATAACAATATGAATGTATTTAATAACACTAAATTGTATACTTAAAAATGGTTAAGATGATAAATTTTATGTTATGTGTATTTTACCACAATAAAAATTGAAGAAAAAAACAAAGCAGCAATGATTCCACCCTAGCAACCACATGCAGTGCCTATACTCTGGCCTCTCTTATCTCAGGAAAATTAATAGCTTCTTTGGATTTTTGTGGTCAGTGAGAGAAAGCCTCCAGCAAGTCTTTGTTTGGAACTCCAGGGGTTTCTAAGGCAAGAGGCTGGGATTTCTTGTGACATGGTCAACAAGAAGAGTGTCATCTTAGTAGGTGACTTGGGCCCTCTGCTGTGCCATGTCACAGAAACAGTAGGTCCACTGAGAGGGATGGCAGCGTGACTCTTGGGGGATGGAACACTAAGTGATGTTGCTTTGCAAGGTGAGACAAGGGACGTGGGACAGAGTTGGGAAGAGAGCGGAGATGCTGCAAGCAGAGCAGCTGCTGCCTTCAAATGGTCCATGCTTGCTTAGACAAGGGGCACGTCAGGGGAGAGCACTGAGACTCTTCTTCAAGTAGCTGAGGACCTTCATCCATAAAGTGGAAACATTATAAAAAGAACCTCATTAATGAGAGAAAGCATGGTAACATATTTGGTTAGAGTACTTTGCACACGTAGACAATAAATGTTAGCCTTTATTTTTGTTATATTTCCTTTTGTACCCTTATTTGCATATTCATGCATTCTGTCTTTTATGAAGAGTATACCAAGCAAAGCCAAACTTCAATCCAAGCTGTGTCCAAATTTTCGCAAATTCAGAATCATGAAAATTTGAATTTGGATTATATATGTTGTCAATGTTTACATTCTTATGGTAAGAATAATTACTACTTTATTTCTATTGCATTTGTCACTTAAAAGTAATTCATGCTCAGTCTAAAAATGTTTGGAAAATTTAGAAAAGTAGAAAGAAAGAATTCACCCACGATCCTTTTATTTGGGGTTAACTACTACTAGTTTTTATATATTTTCTTTTAATATTTTTGGATACACATACAGAGCATGTATGCACATATATTGAAATTTGATATATGTGTGTGTTACAAAATTGGAATCATTACTGTGTATAATTTGTACCATGTGTTTTTAACATTAATATTTTATCATAAACATTTACCTATGTTACTAAATATTCTTCAAAAATATGGTTTTTAATTTCTACCTAATATTCTATTACAGGAACATACTATAATTTACTGAATCTTTTCCCTATTGTGGAATCATAACTGGTGATAAATATTTTTGTACATAAATCTTTTACTACATCTTTCGTTTACTTAGGATGGATTTCTAGAAGTGGTATTATTGATTCAAAAGCATGAGCGTTTTTATGACTCATAATAAATATTGCCAAATCGCTTTTCAAGTTAAATTTCCAATAGCAACATATGAGAATACTTGCTTTTCTCACCCCTACTAGTACTAAATATTACCTTTAAAATATATGTCAATCTGTGAGGAATTTTTAAAAAATTACTCGTTGACCATGTTTTCCATTTTTCACGTGTTTAGTGTCCACTTTATTTTTTTCTTTCATGAGTTTTCTGCTCATGTTCTTTCCTCCTTTTTTAAAATTGATATGTTAATGTTTCTCCTATTGAAGGTTGTAAGAATTTATTGAGAATAATCTTTTAACATTTACTTTTATTTAGATTCTTTTTTTAGACATTCAGTAGTTAAAAAACATTTAATGTATTCAAATATGCCAATATTGACTTTGTGATTTGACTCATTGCTTTATATTTTGAATGGCCTTCCCAGCGTAATCAGTTAAGGAGCTCATTATATTTTCTTGTGCTGTATTTTTAAAAATGTGTGGCTGTTTAACTTTTATGAAAGTTGTTTTAGCATATGATATAAGATGAGACTCTGACTTTGAGTTGACTGACAGAGAACCAAGCTTTGGCGCTGAGGGCTGTGTAGGACTCGTGGGATGAAACACTCGCCTTTTTTCCTTTGTTGTTGAGTTATTCTACATGGAGCAAACTGAGAAGGGACTGATTTTGTTTTAACAATCCGTGATATAGGCTTTAACTCATGATGTAGGGCTATTCATGACCTCTCTCCTTGCCCCCATGTCATTTGCTTAGAGTTTATATCAGGAAAGGTAATTTTTAAACATTGATTTATTAATATCTCATTTTACTGTATCAGGTTTAAAGAATGTGGCCTCTGTTTTTAATTCATAGAGATTTCCATTGTGTCTCATCAGGTAACAAAATCATATTATCATTGATTCATTTTTATTTTTCATATCATTTAGAAAATCAAACCGTTCTGTAGAGCTTCTTATGAAGAGCAGCAGCCAGCCCCTGTCCCCAACTACCCGTCATCTTTACCCTCTCAGAGGCCACCATTTTCAGCTCTTTCAGTAGATTCTTTTGGAATTTACCTTCATGTCTCTATTTATAACATTTATATTGCTACTGCCCACAATGGAAGTACAAGGTTTTATCTTTCTGATTTCCCCAGACACATGTAGACACACAGACATGAGCAATGTCCTCAACCCCCACCCCACAGACAGACAGACAGACAGACAGACAGACACACACACACACACGTATAAACACACGCTCTTTCCATTTTTCCTGATATATTTATTTATTTACATAGTTGAGCTTTCAGAAGGAGAGAACAGACCTATAGTTCCTAGAGGTGGGAAAGGGGGAGGGGAAAGAGGGATAGGGAATAATTGGGTAAGGGACACAAAATGTAATTATGATTTGTAATGATGAACTTGCTAATAATATTGGTTTGATCATCACTTACTGATAGTCAACTCTGTACACCATAAATATGTATATATATATATATATAAAATACATGGTAATTTTGGTTTGCTTTCTATTTAGTACTTATATCCTTGTTACTATATAGTTCTCAGCGGAGGAGCACTTGGATGGGGCGTGGTGACCACTGCTGTCAATGCATTTTGAGCTGATTGGGCTGTGTCACTGGGGAACCAACACTTAGGAGCATTGGGAACTGTGCAGGGAAGAGGGGCTGGTAAAGAGGAGGGTGGTCAGACTGTGTGCTCGATCCCTTTATTTTTGGCATGGTTTAGCACCCTCACTCTCACTTGTATCTGATAGCCCCTTGTCCAGAACCTTCTGTTATATCGTCTCTGGAAAATAAACTTCCAATTTATGTAGGGGCTGGGGGAGGAATGGGCGATTGCCTGGCCACCTAAAGTCTTGGAGGGGACTTGGGGATCTAATTACTTCTTAAATGGACTTGCACAAATCCTTCTGCAGTCTGACCTTCCCCTTCCCCTGACAGCGGTACCTGGTGCTGCCAATTTCTGAGTCTTTTGGGTGTTCTTCAGGCTAAATTGGGTTGTTCATGGCTTTTCCCACTGTCAGCTTAGGATTCAGTTTTCTTGGGTCTGCTAAGTCAATTACCGTGGGCCATCTGCTTTCCAGCTTCCAAAATTTTGTTGCTGTTGTCTTTTCTCCTGTTCTCTTTATTCTAAAGGGTTTATGTCTTTATAAAAATCTCTTTAAATGCTGATTGTTGGGGGCAGTGTATGCAAATCAAGTCCTTACTCTGCCACCTTTACCTGGGAGCCCATTTTTCTTTCTTAAACAAATGCTATGTGATCATTTTAGAGAAACTGGAAAACACAAGGTAGGCAAAATATTTAAATAATCACCCATAATTTCACCTTCCAGACACACCCATTGTTAATATCATTTTGGTGTAGAGCTTTCAAGGGGCATTCATTTTTATTTATTGAATATACTTTTAAGGAAACAGGATTATGATTTGCAGACTTTTGGTAACCTTATTGAAGATCATCTTAACCTGGTGATAAATATAA
>NW_007753493.1:7082-7406 GCF_000696425.1 Galeopterus variegatus
GGAATTTCTTGTCAGTGTCTTGAAAATATAAGTTGATTGGACTGCAATGCCAACCATGGTATAAATCAATTATCTTGTTTTAAGAGTATTTCTTGTAGGAGTTTCTCCAGTCAGTTGTTTTTAAAAATATATGCCATTTTCCCAAGGATCTCTGGCAAGAATGTGGTTGGCTGGCAAAGACATTCATAAATCATGGAATGATGGATTAGAGTACACATCTTTCTCACTATGTGCTCTGTATTTTAAAAATGGCCACCGTTTGGTGTGTGCTTGTTTGCCAGGCATTGATGGGCATTTAAAAGATAAAGTAAGTATGGGCCGGCC
>NW_007753493.1:7860-8485 GCF_000696425.1 Galeopterus variegatus
AATTTACTTTATTCTTTATAATATTCTTAACTGAAACAAATAAAAATGATTGTCTACATAAATTTGTAAATACGATTACAATGCTGAATACAAATGTCAAAGATAAATTTTTAAAGAAAAGATATAAAAGTTAAAAATAATAGTTATAACTTTACTCTTGCTTTTAGCTACCACATCATATTAAACAAAGACTTAGGAAATGGGAGTGGGGAAGAGTGTGAAAGATAGCCTGCTAAATTCCTTGTTTTAGGTAAAGGAATATCAAAAATTCCATTTTATTCTCAATTTTGATAATTAGAAAAAATGTAGCTTAAAATGTTCTATTTAACTTATGTGATGAAGATAAAAAGCAAACACAATGTAGAAAGAAGAGAAACAGCACTGAAATACAATACANGAAAATTTGCTCTAAAAGGACAGAACAGCACTGGAGTTCCCAACAATAATGGAAAAGGAACAGTGTTTGGCAGACTTCAAAGCTTCTTTTATGAGGCTCTGAAATGCTGATTCTCCATAAATTGTCACTTCAAGAAACACCATACAGGGCCAGCCCGGTGGTGCACCGCTACAGTGCGCTGCTTGGGAGTGCGGTGGCGCTCCCGCCGAGGGTTCGGATCCCACATAC
>NW_007753494.1:0-329 GCF_000696425.1 Galeopterus variegatus
TGATCCTAGTGAAGAGTCACCTTCTCCTTAACACTTTGTTTCTTTCATTTTCTCAATTAGGAAGTGTCTTCCCATCAACCTAAGGATTCTTTGTCACATGGTAAGTAGACTTTGGTCATCATTTCCTAAAACGCAATATTCAATCTTTTTATATAATTTCTAAAGATGATGTTATTCTTTCTGCCTGAAGGGCTCCCACTTCATTTGTGGTTTTCTCTCTCCTTTTGTGGGTTTGATTCAATGTCAGGTTGATTTCATTAAAAATTTTTTTTTTTTGTCATTTCTTATTAACAACATATAGTGTTAATAAGTATTATACATAAAATATT
>NW_007753494.1:834-1080 GCF_000696425.1 Galeopterus variegatus
TAATATTGTGGAGATCACAATATTCTACAAATCTAAAAATTTAATGCATTTTCTTCAAATTCAAGTCTTTTTTACATAAATTGAGAAACTCAGTTTTCCTAAAATGTATGTAAAAGTGCAAATAAAGTGAAATATCACAATCTTGAAAAAGAAAATTGATTCACTCTTCCCAATAACAATCTTACGTTGAATTACCATTATTAAGGCAGTGTGATACTAGCATAAGAATAGATTCATGTAGGCCAA
>NW_007753494.1:3267-3735 GCF_000696425.1 Galeopterus variegatus
AAAATCAAAAGTAAATGAAACCCAAATATTCATCAACTAGTGGAAGAAAAACTTCACGTGGTATATCTGTGCCATAGAATACTATTCCCCCAATCAAAGGGTATGCAGAATTGTCTAGAGCTGAAGAGGTAAAGGAGAATAAAGTGAGATGAGTGAAGGACATATCCTAAAGTTAGATTGTGATTATGGTTACATAATTGTATTTTCTGATATTCCACGTCTTTATTTTTATGTGTTGGACTAAGTAACTATTTAAAAAGAAAAGTTTTTAAAACATGAAAATGAAATCTCTAAAGACGAATGTGCTGTGCATGTAGGTCTTTGGCAAGTAATCTTAGAAGTCTCCTCAATTTTTGTTTGCTGATTGGCTGATGGCCACTAATAGTAATATCCCATTAGAGCTGGCATCCTGGGCTCCTTTTAATCCTATCAGAGCAAGTCTTCCAGGAGTCCTCATTTGAATACAGT
>NW_007753494.1:5839-6052 GCF_000696425.1 Galeopterus variegatus
TCTTATGTATTCTGGTAGGGTAGCACAAATGTACTACAATGTTCATCATTTTAATTGAGGTAAACATGGTGTCTCAATGGTGTGCAACATTGAGGAAAAGACTATGACTCTACTTTCTGTGTGAGAGTGAAATATACTTACTTTTTCCTGAGTTGGCCAGCTTGCCCAAAGTGGTCACTGTGCAGTTGTCATCCCGTAGTTCCAGGTGTCTTA
>NW_007753494.1:7871-8484 GCF_000696425.1 Galeopterus variegatus
TAGATATTAGAGTAAAGGAAGTAGCAAGGTGAAGGACCTAGGTCAGTATGAAGAATTAGCTTTTGGTTTATTAGGACTTTTAATTGGCCAGGTCCCTGCTTGGTCCCTGCTTATCATTTTAAAAATTTTATTTTTCTCAATAAAATGTTGTAAAATGTTTTTTCTTTTCTTTTTTTATTACAAATTTTTTATTACAAGAACGTTATATTTTCCACTTCAGGAGAATATTCAAACCAAAAGAACATAAACCAGAGTCTCACCCCCCCAGTGATAATCTTTTTTTGTACCCTCTTATGCTTTTATATTTGTTTATATATATATTACTTATCTTTTTAAAAGCAAAATTGAGATCATACTATTCATACAGGTTTTGTAACCTGTTTCTATCACTTCATAATATATGAGTATCACTACACATTCACGCATATGTTTCTGCAATATTATTTTATGATGAGCCATTTCTTGGATTTGCCATAATTTCTTTAACCCAACCATTTATTATTGGATGTTTCAAGTGTTTCAGCTTTTCAAAAGAGTGCTGTTGTGATATCCTAAGACATGTATGTTTTGTGTTGATGACAGATTATTTCCTTAGTGTAAATTTTGAGAAATG
>NW_007753495.1:0-916 GCF_000696425.1 Galeopterus variegatus
ACTTTAATGATTAGTGGGTTTATTCAACAAGTTGTTGAGAATTTGCTCTATGCGTCAGGCACGACTGAGTGTATTATTTTTTCTCCCCACATTGACTCTAACTCATTATGTCCATTTTCTAGATGAGGAGCTGAGGCCTAGTGAGTTTCAGTAATTTGTCTGAGGTCACTAAGCTAAAGTGGCAGAGCCAGGATTTGAACCTGGGTTTGATTCCAAAACTGAAGCTCTTGATACAGCTGGACTGGATGTCAGGGTGCCAGCTTTGTCCCTAGCTGGCCATGTGGCTTGGAGAAGTCATTCCTTGTCCTGGTGCCTCATTTTCCCTAACTGTATTAGGAATGGGTTCTCTCCAGCTCTGCCCCAGAAGGCCTATAGTTCTGATCCTGCTGGGCCAGGCAAGGCAGCCATCCCTGACCCAGAGGCTCCCTGCGAGTCAGCTTAGTCACTTGTGGGTGAGGGGACCTTGCTATTTTTNAGGAGCCCCCTGACCTACTGGGGAGACACGGTCCCCTCACAGGGCCAGAGAAAGGACCCAGCAAGACAGGGAGTGGCAAGAGGTGGAACAGGGGCCGCAGCTGGAAGGAGGAGCTGGGCTCTGAGATGTGGAGGAGGGTGTTCCAGGTGGGCAACAGAGTGAGCAAGCCAAGGAGGCTGCAGTCCCAGGGGATGGCTCAGAGTGGGGCCGGGCATGCAGGGAAATAGGAAAGCCCTGCTGGAGAATCAGGTCCATGTGGCCAGCCCCTCGTGTCCTCAGTACAACATCCTATCAACATGTCCCTGTTACTACTCAAGACACCTTCAAGGGTGGTGCAGTGGGCTGAAGGGTGACCTTCCAAAAGATATGTCCATGTCCTAAACCCTGGGATCTATGAATGTTATCTCATTTGGAAAAGCAGTCTTTGCAGATGTAGTTAAG
>NW_007753495.1:2875-3266 GCF_000696425.1 Galeopterus variegatus
GACCCCCAGGCTGGGATAACTCAGAGGTACAGTCTCTATCCCCAGAATTCCCAGGGGGACTGAGCTCTGGCAGCCCACGGCAGTAGCTGGCTTCATAATGCACCCTTTAGCGACCTCATCTCATCCCCCGGCCCCCCACTGTTTCCTGGGATCACCTCCAGAGCAAGCTGCCTGCCCTTGAATCTTCTCAGGGTCCACTTTTAGAGGAGCCAGACCTAAGACAGAGATCTCATGCTGGGTGCTGGGGCTCCGTGGTGAGACAGACAGTATGCTCACGGCTCTCACGGCAGCCCGGCTGCCTGTGGCTCAGGGTCCTTTTGTCAGTCACCGGCAGAGCTGGGGCCGAACCCAGTCTGTCTGACATTCACACACAGCAAAGAGGAAAAAAAAA
>NW_007753495.1:5259-6143 GCF_000696425.1 Galeopterus variegatus
CTTTTGTCCTGGTCTTGTTTCTCCTCTGCGTGGGTGGGTGGAGTACCCCTGCAGGTGGCTGGGCAGTCAGAGGAGCTCTGGACTTGGATTCAGCATGGACGTCAGCTAATCAAGTTCAGTTTGCATCTCATGGTCATATCTCTTGACCCTACGGTATTACCAGGCTCTCAGGGAGGGGTTCAGCCTGCATGAGGAGGCTGTGTTGCTTCATGGTCAAGAGAAGGGACTTTGGCATCCCAGAGACAAGGGTTTGTGCCTCAGCTCTGTCCCTTCCACAGATACCTTGTCTGGCACACAGCTAACTTCTCTGAATCCCAGTGCTCTCATCTATGAAAGGGGGAGGCNTCACTCCAAGGTGACTTGGCACCTGGCAGCATGCCCCCCCACTCCTGCCATCATTGGTGGGTACTGATTGGGTTGGCACGTGCCAC
This sequence comes from Galeopterus variegatus, assembly GCF_000696425.1. Taxonomy (NCBI): domain Eukaryota; kingdom Metazoa; phylum Chordata; class Mammalia; order Dermoptera; family Cynocephalidae; genus Galeopterus; species Galeopterus variegatus. Next base: position 5,691 of record NW_007753495.1, read on the forward strand.
CTGCTAATGAGCCATATTGATTCCACACTCTCTTGTTGTCTCCCTAAATGGCAAGCCACACATCTGATAGATTAAATACCCACACGATTGCCCGCCTGACATCTCCATCACTCCACCTGTGGGTCCCTAATGAATTTTACAGCCCCACACCGACAGGAGAAATTAAGGTCAAAGTCCGATTCAGGAAATATAAATCACCCATGATCTCTGAGACCAGCAGAGGTGGCAGCCCCAGCCCCTCACTCCCCTGGGCCAATGCAGCGCAGGGCTGCTCTGTGACTGTGAGACACAGCCAGATTCTGCATGAGCATGCAGGGTGGGAGGGGGATGTGCTAGGAGTTCTCCTGCCCAAGGACAGCTCCCCCATCCCTAGCCCCCTGATATTTGGGTTGCCTTACTCCTCTACCCACCTCACCTTCAATACCCAGAATGTTCTAACAGACTGGAGAAATC
>NW_007753495.1:7960-8483 GCF_000696425.1 Galeopterus variegatus
CATTGTGCTCAGCACTTTACATGTGTTATCTCATTGAATTCCCACAACAAATCTATAAGGGGCTATCATCATCACCATTTTCCAGAAGAGGAAACTGAGGCACGCAGGGGTTATTTGGCAGGGACTAAACATCTATGCTTGCCTGCAACCTCCTCTCCTAGCTTTCTCAAATTAACAGAAACTGTGATTTTTAGGTGGGCACAATACTACCTGGCTAAAATACTACATTTCCCAGCCTTTTCTGCAGCTAAACAGAGGCATATGACTAATTTCTGGCCAATGAGATGAAAGCAGAAGTTTGCAAGGCATTTCAAAGAAGTCTCCTTAAAAGAAAGGGGAAGTGTCCTTCTTCACTTCCTTTATCCTGTAGCTCCAAATATAGATGTGATGGCTGGAGCTCTAGCAACCATCTTGGACCATGAAGATGAGGGCTGCCCCTTAGGAATGATGGAGAGGAGAGCATGAAGGCGCCACCTAAGGTTGCTAACCTCTACAATGCTTTTATATAGGAGAGAAACTCACT
>NW_007753496.1:0-200 GCF_000696425.1 Galeopterus variegatus
TGTGGCATATTATGCTATCCAGTGTGAAGGAACAAAATATATAGCAAAGCCCTATTACCACCATCACAAGGCATAGACTGAATTTTATGCTATTGCCTGTTTTTACTATTCAATGCTTTAAATCAACTTATTTAATATGTAAATAAAGTTGATTTTAATATTTAAATAAATTTACAAATGCAGTTTCTAAATGAAAGATC
>NW_007753496.1:5827-6034 GCF_000696425.1 Galeopterus variegatus
ATCTGTTGCTCTGACATTTAAAAGAATGTAATCTATGATCTTTTCTAAGTTGCATTTTCCTAAACCCAAACAAAAACATCTAGTCAGTAGCACATATATTATGATTCTACATAGTAAATGCATTGTTGATGAACAGCTTAAGTAAATGTGGCATATTATGCTATCCAGTGTGAAGGAACAAAATATATAGCAAAGCCCTATTACCAC
>NW_007753496.1:8270-8483 GCF_000696425.1 Galeopterus variegatus
TATTATCAAGTCTAGATTGGGCAATGGTTAATAATTTGTCACATTTATTTATCTGTTTTTTTCTGCAATATTTTAAAATATGTTATAGATATCATGACATTTTGCCCCTAAATATTTCAGTGTGCAACTCAAAAAAAGGATAATATCCTACATAGGTGCAATACAGTTTTCAGAATCAGCAAAGTTAAGAATAGTCCCTTAATACAGTACATA
>NW_007753497.1:0-8482 GCF_000696425.1 Galeopterus variegatus
TGTGCTGACCAACAGAAGGCTGGGCTCTCCCAGGCTGCCAAGTCTGTTCTCTCACAAGCACTACATTGGCTTAATTATTTTAATTGAAAAAATAGGTGACTAATGGTTGCAGCTTTCATAGCCAATGCATAATGGAGCCATAAAGCTAAAAGAACTGAGGTCCACTGTGAGGGTTTAAAGGCCAGCTGCCTCAGAACGGCTCTCACGTTTGGGGTGGAGCAGGGAGCTCCCACCTCTTTGGGGAGAGATAATTAATGCAGTTGATACCTATTCATTCCTTCTGCCTTTCATGGAAACCCACCCCATGGTTCTGCCTGAGTCAAAAAGAAATCTGGAGTGCCTATGATTTCTTGCTCAAAAAAAAGAAAAAAAAAAAAGAATAGCTTTTTGCATAATTCTGAGAGAAAGCAACACGACTCTCCACCACATCCTGGAAAATTCTGAGATACACAATGCATAAAATGAATACAGGTCCCAGCAAGCAAGCCGTGATAAGGAGGTGTGTGGCATTCCACAGCCAGTCTCCTGCCTGTGAAGCGACATAAAAGCCCAGTTAGCACCGTGTAACAGCTGTATTTTTCTTGTCTACAAACTCCAGTTGTGTGAAAGTGGCACGCTACAAGGAAACGCCGCGTCTGCCAATAATGGAAATTGCTTGAAATTTCTGAGGAATTGCTGAACGAGAGGGGATTGCACAGAGGTAGCTTTGGGAGCTCATGTCTTGGCTCAAGATTTCGGACACAGATGTGTTGCTCTTAACTTAGCAGCCTCAAACAGGGATGAAAGGAAATTTAGTACTTAGGTGAGATGGGGAGGAAGTATAGGGGGTTTTGGTGTAGAAATTGGGTGTCTGTGCAGGCTAGAAATTGCAGCATGAAGAGAGATGAAAGGCAGAGAATCAGGCCCAACAAGTATCGGGACGTCCCTTTAGCTTTTACCCATCTCTGGCCAATTACTACCATCTCTTGAGGGCTTCTGCCCAGAGGACCTTACAGACACCAGAGCAGAGACACAAGTAAGAAGCTTCTGCCTCTGAGGGGTTAATATCCAGAATACACAAGGAACTCAAACAACTTAATAATAATAATAATAAAATCCAATTTAAAAATGGGCAAAGGAGCTAAGTAGACACTTCTCAAAAGAAGCCACACAAATATCCAACAGCTATATAAAAAAAAATCCTCGACATCACTAATCATCAGAGAAAAGCAAATCAAAACTACACCGAAATATCATCTCACCCCAGTTAGACTGGCTACTGTGAAAAAGACAAAAAATAACAAATGCTGGTGAGGATACAGAGAAAGGGGAACACTTCTACACTGTTGGTGGGACTGTAAATTAGTACAGACATTATGGAAAACAGTATGGAGGTTTCTCAAACAACTACAGATAGAGCTGCCATATGATCCAGCAATCCCACTGCTGGGTATATACCCAAAGAAATGGCAATCATCACGTTGAAGGGACACCTGCACTCCCATGTTCATTGCAGCTCTGTTTACAATAGTCAAGATATGGAACCAACCTAAATGTCCCTTGATAGACAATTGATCTTGAGGGCTTCTGCCCAGAGAACCTTACAGACACCAGAGCAGAGACACAAGTAAGAAGCTTCTGCCTCTGAGGGGTTAATATCCAGAATACACAAGGAATTCAAACAACTTAATAATAATAATAATAAAATCCAATTTAAAAATGGGCAAAGGAGCTAAGTAGACATTTCTCAAAAGAAGCCACACAAATATCCAACAGCTATATAAAAAAAATCCTCGACATCACTAATCATCAGAGAAAAGCAAATCAAAACTACACCGAAATATCATCTCATCCCAGTTAGACTGGCTACTGTGAAAAAGACAAAAAATAACAAATGCTGGTGAGGATACAGAGAAAGGGGAACACTTCTACACTGTTGGTGGGACTGTAAATTAGTACAGACATTATGGAAAACAGTATGGAGGTTTCTCAAACAAGTACAGATAGAGCTGCCATATGATCCAGCAATCCCACTACTGGGTATATACCCAAAGGAATGGAAATCATCACGTTGAAGGGACACCTGCATTCCCATGTTCATCGCAGCTCTGTTTACAATAGTCAAGATATGGAACCAACCTAAATGTCCCTTGATAGACAATTGGATAAAGAAAATGTGGTATATATACATAACAGAATACTACTCAGCTATAAAAAAGAATGAAATTCTGCCATTTGCAGCAGCATGGATGAGCTTGGAGAAAATTATGTTAAGTGAAATAAGCCAGACACAGAAAGAGAAATACCACATGTCCTCACTCATAAATGGGAGCTAAGAAAGAACAAAAGAAAGAAATAATAAGCTGAACTTTCAGAAGGAGAGAGCAGAGCTGTAGTTACTAGAGGCAAGGAAAGGGGGAGAGGGAAAGGGATAGTTATAGATTTTTTAATGGACACAAAACAGCTAGATAAGAAAAATAAGTTCTGTGGGTGTACAGTCAAGCTAGGCATCTATAATTAACAATCATTTACTGTATGACAGCAAATGGCTAGAAGAGAGGAGCTCAAATCTCCTCATAACAAAGAAATGATTAACTTCCTTAATGATGAATATGCTAATTACACTGATTTGATCATCACATTGTATACATGTATTGATACTCAATTCTGTACCCCACAAATACATATAATCAATTCACTTCAGTAAAAGTACATAAATTTAAAAAACAAAACAAAAAACTTCTGCCTCCAGATCAAGGTGTCCTCCACAAGAAGACTTTCAATGGTTCTTCCACCTCTGCTCTTGCACCTTTTAGATCTCAGGTTTGTGGTGGGGGGAGGAGACACAGGGCATGGAGTCTCATGACCACCTGTGGGGTGGGCATCATTATGTCCAGTTTTACAGATGAAGAAATTGGGGATTAAAAGGTTTAAGTGCCTGAGGCTGTGCAGCTAGCCACTGGCAGAAGCAGGATTCAAACCTGGCCTTCTGAGTAAAGAGCTCACTACTGTCAATGGCCTGCACTGCCTCTTCTGCAGATGTGCTGGCTTCTGACCATCAACTCACTTGCCCTGAAGTGTGTCCATTGGCTCCTAACAGCCTGCTTGTCTCAGCCTCCTGTGTCCACACAAGCTCCTGTTTCTGCTCATGGTACTGGCTTTGGAACAGCTCACTGGTTTCCCTTGTTTCCAGACTCCTCACAATCTAACTGCTTGGTTCCCAAACCCACCTTCAGCCCACTGCAGGTCTGACAGTCTCGGGACTGGGCTCTGTCTCTGTGCCTCATGGTCGTGTTTGCTAGAGGACTGCCCTTGAAGCTGAGCCATGTTTGGTGGGAGCTGGACAAGAGTGCGGGTCATTAGCCAGTGACTGCTGCACTGAGATGCCGGAGCAGATGGGAGAGGAAATGTCAGAAGCCAGGAGATGGAACCAAAGGGGCGTCAGGTGCAGGCATGGGCAGGTGAGTGGCAAGAGGGACTGGAAACTGTGGAAAGGTCAGCAGTGCTGAAGCCAAGAGAGCATGCCGGGCAAAGGCAGATAATACAGGGCAGTTCTGGAGGTCACTCCATGAGCTGGGACATCAGCTGTGGGTGTTCCATGAAAGCATGGAACTACCGGTGCTTCAACTGTGTTACTTTGGGTGAGGCATGGGGAGTCCAGATGCAGATCAAGAGAGAGAGTTTTACAGTTGGTCATACTCACAGTTCCTTGGGAAGAACACAGCACACCGTGCAGGGCCGCTCAGAGGAAGCACTGAGGTTGGTCATAGGCAGAGAGAGAAATGCAACTGTGGGCAAGCGCCTTTACGATAGTTTCCATGCAAAGGAACAAGGGTGAGCAAGTTTGAGATTGACTAGTTTGAGTGATTTCAGCAGGCTCTGGGATATAGGGGCTGTCCCTGGTTATCTGGCACTTGGCCCTCGGGCAATCAGGGCGGATATATATCAGCTCTGGTGTGTGAAAGCTCCACACAGGAGGTGGGTGGAGGTGTGGACTTAATTGGCTGCTCAAAAAGGGGAACTGACCAACCTCTAGCCAGTTCCTCAAAACTGGGTCAGAATAGCATTTATAAAAACTATATTACAACTAGGTTGGGATGGACTCCTTAAGAGAGGTTTTCCGAAATTTTTTAACCACAAAAGTAGTGTATGTAAATTGAAAAATTTAATAATACAATGAAAACTGACTTAAAAAGTGACTACCCAATGTCACAAGGGAAGTACTATTAATAGATAAATATGTATTTTTCCAGAACTTTGGCTCTACTGATAAGAAATGTATATTCATGAACATGCATGCACGTATACATTATTTTGTAGTTTATAATAAAGGTAAAAATAGGATCGTACTATGGCATAAATTTCTTTTTTTAAGCTCTATAATATATCATGGGCCTCCTTCCATATCAATTCATACAGATTGACATCATTCTTTTTTAACGGCTGCATAGTGTGCCACAATATGTCTCAACCATAGAGTATTACTAAACATTCTACTATTAATTAATATTTATGTTGCTTTCAGGTTTTTACTATTACACTGATTCAGTAAATATTGTACACACTTGCAAAACTTTTCTGTGGAATGAGATCCTATAAATGAAATTTCTGGATCAAAAATTATATGCATTTTAAATTTATTTATTTATTTTTTTAAATTTATTTATTTATTTATTTATTTTAAAAGATGACCGATAAGGGGATCTTAACCCTTGACTTGGTGTTGTCAGCACCACGCTCACCCAGTGAGCAAACCGGCCATCCCTATATAGGATCCGAACCCGTGGCCTTGGTGTTGTCAGCACCGCACTCTCTCAAGTGAGCCACGGGGCCGGCCCTGCATTTTAAATTTAATTAGGAAGTGTTCAATTTCTCTTTAAGAAGATTATACCAGTATATATTCCCACAGCAGTTTATAATTAAACATTAAACATTATTGATCTTCATTTTTCCAATCTAATTGGTGGGAAATGTGACTCTTTTAATTTGTATATATCTGATCCCTAAGAGGTATGTAGGTCTTCTTAAATATTATTAGCTGTTTGAATATCCTCATCTATAAATAAACCCTTTAGACCTTTTTTCAATTTAAAACTTTTTTCATTGTATATTGAGAATGTTAACTTTTTATTATGTAGATTATAAATATTTTTATTAGCCTATCATTTGCACTTAATTTTGTTCATAGTGTTTTTTCTATATAAAAACTTTTCTGTTTTATATAATAAAATCTGTTGATTTAGGGTCTTCCCATTAGAAATAAATTTTCCAGGGGACTGGGCTGGGCTAGGCAATATTCCTAGCAACGGTATTATCCTGATCAGGAGCTATTTCTTGTTTCCCTGAAGTCTCCTGGTTGCTAAGGGCCAGGTAGAGGTGCTACAAGTGCGAGTCCTGATGAAGTGGTTACCTTTCTGTGTGACTGCTTCTTTGGGGTTCTAATAAAAGCTATAGACCCCACCCACCATTTTGACTATGATTTCAGAGGTTTTACAGGCCACTTGAAGTCTGTTACGGACACTCAGTTATCTTCTTGATGTTACCAGTGTAAGACTGGGCCAAAAGCGCGAATCTTACTCGAGGGGAAGGCTCATCTCACAAAGACCAGGAGACAGAGTTCGATGCAATAACGCAAGAGGTTTTTATTTTCAACATGCTGAAGGTCGTCCCGTTTTCAGGACAGGAGTGGCCCCGAGCTCTTAACTCAAGCATCTTTTATACAGTTTGGTAGGCAGGCTTTGGTAACAGGCTGGGTTGTATGCCATTTATTGGCCACTTTAAGCAATTTTTAAAACCATTGGGCCTTTAGCTTTTGGTGGGCAAAGGAAGGACTGAGGTATTGACCAACCCCCCTCTTTCCTCCCTTGGTTTCCAAAGATAAAGTAATCAGGTGAGCATACTCCCTTCCTGGAACAGGGTGAACTTTGGGCTCTTTGGAAAGTCCCTTCCCCCTGGCAGCGGAAAGTCCTAATCTTCTGGTGATGGAAGGTCTTAAGCACCTGGTTTTGTTTACCAAAAAGGTTGGGGGTTATCTCTACCTCCACACCAGCTCTTCCTACTGTTTTGTTTGTGCCCCTCTGCTTCCTCCCACAGGTCAGCTCAGCCAAAGTGGTGGTGAAGAAAGAGACCAAGAGGAGATCAGCAAGGTGGTCTGCTAAACCTGCTCCTGCAGAAGTGGAAATGAAGCCAAAAAAAGGCAGCAGCAACGGATAAATCTTCAGACAAAAAAGTGCAAACAAAAGGGAAGAGGGGGGCAAAAGGAAAGCAGGCCGAAGTGACTAACCAAGAAACTAAAGAAGATTTACCTGCAAAAAATGGAGAAACTAAAAACAAGGAGGTCAGAAGCGAGTCCAGCCTCTGATGGAGCAGGAGAGAAAGCAGCCAAGTCTGATTAATATCACATGCCACGTCCTATCAGTGGTCCCTGTCACTCTTGTACAATCCAGAGGAATATTTTTATCAACTATTTTGTAAATGAAAGTTTTTTAGTAGTTCTAGAAATATTTTTAAGAGGGAGGGAATCCCACCTCATCCTATTTTTTAAGTATAAATGCTTTTTTTTAAAGAGGTGAAATCATTTGCTGGTTGTTTATTTTTTGGTACAACCAGAAAATCGTGGCATACTGAATTGTGGGAGGCTTTGACTGTCTTGGGTGTCAGCCCAACATTCCATAGATGTGGGGGGTAGTTTTCATATCCTGTAATACAAAGTGTACTAAATGACAATTTGGAGTCACAGTCGTACATTTAATGTGTCTTGAACATTTAAAATTACTTCTATTCCCATGTTTTTGTTTTTGTTTTAAAAAGATGACCGGTAAGGGGATCTTAACCCTTGACTTGGTGTTGTCAGCACCACGCTCTCCCAGTGAGCGAACCGGCCATCCCTATATAGGATCCGAGCCCATGGCCTTGGTGTTATCAGCACCGCACTCTCCCGAATGAGCCACGGGCCAGCCCCCCATGTTGTTTTTTTAGTAGAATTGTTTCTTAAAGAAAACCACTCCTTAATCATCAATCAGAGTGCACATAGCTCTGTGACATCTTTGGTTGTGGTAGTCCAGTTTTCCTAATAATTTTGTTAATGTGTTGTGAATGATTGCAAATTTGAGCATGTAGTGTATATGATATCAAATTGTGAATTGGTTGGACTTATGTAACAGCTTACCAACATCTGGAGATACTGGTACTTGATATCCTCTTAAAGGAAAATTTGCCTCCAAATTTGAAGCTGGAAGGTCACTGAAATAACTTTAAAAAAAAATCACAATATGTGGCTTTTTAGAATTTTGGTATGTATGTTAAGAATTGTGTACAAATTGAAATGTCTGTGTAATGATCCTTAACACAACCAATAAAATCTCAGTTATGAAAAAATGTTTTGAAAAAAAAAAAAAAAAGAACTATTTCTATTGCATTGACAAATATCCCATCTAGGTAAATGTTTCAAAGGATTTCTACCGTGGAATGTACAGCCCTGAGTGTCACCCCTTGTAAAATGCTCTTCCTTGTAAAACTTCACCTGGGAAGCCTGGCATTCTAAGGCTGGGGTGTAGGTTCTGGAGCTTCTTTCTGCAACCCCCTTGCACTCCCTGGAAATTCATGATAACTCATGGCCCAAATGTGAGGGAGAACATCCCCCCAGCTCAGTTCAGATCAGAGTCCTGCCCCTTCCTGGGAGCGCAGCCTTCTTCACTGCACCCATGCAGTCCCCCAATCACTCTGACTTTGACCCTGAGTTCAGACCCTGGGGAGATGACAGGCCCAGGCTTCAACAGGCTGCACACGCTGAGCTGGAGGGTGGGGCCCGGGCTGTGGGGAATGATGCCCTCAAGGAGATTAGAATCTCCCTACCTTCCTTCAGAAATCCCATAATAAAGCACAATAAATTTAGCAACAAGATCTTACAAGGGCTCTGGAGGGGTGAGGAACTTGGAGGTTCAAGGCCTCTTCTGGGAAAACCAATAGATAATCTTTGAGGGAAAATGTTCGAGGACCTCTCCAGAATGTTGGGCCTCATTATGGGGACCTCAAGTCCTTGCACATCCAGGAACTTCAAAATAGATGCAAACATCTTCTGCAGCAGTATCTCTTTCTGATAGAAAACATCATGGGGAAATCTAATCAATACTCCCAGGAGCATGAAGGGGGCTGCTCTCAACTTGAGAAATGTCAGCTTTAATTGTTCTGATTGCTTTCCACAGGGCTTTGGTCACAAAAGGGTCAGCTCAGAGCATAAAGATCAGCACACTCAGCCCTTGAATTTAGTAGTATCATCTAAACACCCCCAAAGGGAATTCAAATTCCATCTGAAGCAGGCCCCAGCTGTCTGTGGATCTGTTTATCCTGGGTTTCCCTTGCCCACCTAGGATTTCCTTTGGGTATTTGCATGCAACTACCAAATGTTTATTTGACTATTTGTGCCTCCAAACATAACTAATCGTGACCATAATCTTCCTGAGAAATAATTATTTCTCTTAGCAAAATATGGAGAATAAACCAA
>NW_007753498.1:0-425 GCF_000696425.1 Galeopterus variegatus
TAGTAAGATCAGCATTTAGATTATTTGTTGCATCTTTTTACTTCATCATTATTTGCTCTGAAGATTTGTTATGACCAAAAATATAACAAGGCAGGTAATTATTGTCTCAGTCTAAAAATTACTATCTAAAGCTAGTCACTCTGCTTAATTGACTTCATTCTTTCCAACTGCCTGAGACTTAAGTATAAAGTCACTTCTCCCTGCTTTCTTTTCTCTCTTTTCCACTCAAATATATGTCAGTCTCTACAGTTTTAAAAAAATAAATTCATCTTATAAATATATTTACACTTAATAGCCATTTCTCCTTTCTTTTGTTGTTATTGCCATTTAAAAAAAAATCTTTAGTTCTTTTCAGATTCATCCACTGTGAAACGGATTCCACAAATCAGCTGAATCTGCTCTCTCAAGGTCTGTCAGTGATCTCC
>NW_007753498.1:2246-7469 GCF_000696425.1 Galeopterus variegatus
TTTTATTGCTGAATAATATTTCATTGTATGGATGTACCATGGTTTGTTTATTTATTCACCTATTGAAGGACAGATATCTCAGTTATTTTCAAGTTTTGGCAATTGTGAATAAAACTTGCTGTAAACATTCATGTGCAGGTTTTCATGTGAACATAATTTTCAACTTTTGGGGTAAACACCAAGGACCATGATTGCTGGATTGCATGAGTACATTTAGTTTTGTAAGAAACTGGCATACTGTTTTCCAAAGTGGTTGTACCATTTTGCATTCCCACCAACAGTAAATGAGAGTTCTTATTGCTTATCATAAAAAAAAAAAAAAAAGAAGTTTTTAGCTGGTAACTTGGATGAAATCACAATTCTTTGGCCCTCAGTAAACTAACTGATCTTTGAATTGGAAGCAATTCAGTCTCCAGTTCAGCTCAAGGACCTTTTCATGAATTTTGTAAAATTCGTGATTCTCTTATTTTAAATCTCTATTTCTTGTTTGACCTTTCACACTAGTTTGCATATTATATTTCTAACCACTTCCAGAACATTTCACTACTTTACTGTTTCTTCCCATTATCAGCTTAAAATCAGCATGTCGCATATTGAATTCTATCTTTTCTTCCCAATCTAGGACCTTTCTGAGTCTTTTGTCTTTAATCATTTTTCTCATAATTCAGACTTGAGAAGAGTTGTTCCATTCATCTTCCTTGCCCTGTTTACTCCTTGTAAATGTATCCCATACCTTTATATATTCCTCCGGTCTAGGAGTTCCTGAGGCCTGGCTGCCAAATTTCCTCTCCATGATTCCTCTAGTCTGTCTCCCAGTCTCTGATGTCTCTTCCAGCCATTTCCAGTCTACTTTAAACAAAACTCTGACCACTCTACTTCTCTCCTCAGAGTGGTTCTTATTTCCTGCCTGCTAAATATGTTTTTCTTTTAGTTGGATATAGGGTCAGGGCAATATATTTTGTTTACGTGCTAACACAGCCATATTAATAATTATTCTTGCTTGTTCCTTCAGAAGTATTTTCAGAGACTCTATAATATTGCCCTGACCCTATATCCAACCATGTTTTGCACTACAAAATAGTCATTGCTATAACTTAGGAAGCTGCTTTATTACCAGTTATGCCTATTGACTATTGCTTTTCCCCCACCACTGAAATATCTTTGTTTTTTATTCCTCTAGGGAAAACCCCACATCTCCTTAAAAGTTCAATTCCATACCTTCCAGGAATTTCTCTGGTGACCTCAGGTCACACTGACTCATTTCTTCAAATTTCTATTACACCTCCTGAGTGCTGCATAGCTTATCACCTAAAATCTCAGATACTTTTAGAGTTGGAAAAGATCTCAGAGATCAGCTAGTCATCTGTATATTTTATAAATGATAGAAAATTTGTGATTAGCCCTTGATCATATTTGTTAACAGCAGAGCCCAAACCAGACCTGTGATGTAACTTCCTGTACAACTTGGCTGAGGTAGTTGAAAGCAGCCATAGACAACATTTAAACTAATGAGTATGACTATGTCCTATAGCATTACCAAAAACAGACTGCAGGCCTGACTTGGTTTGTGGGCCACAGTTTGCTGACCCCTGTTCTAGAGTAAAACTACTAACTGTCCCAGCACATTTTTCTCCTTTGTGTTAGTATTAGAACAATGAAATACATAACAGCAATAATCACTACTGTTTTTATTCAGAAGCATTATCAGGCAAAGAAGGAAGTATAATTTATTTTTCATTATCAAGTATAAATTTTCTATGTTTGCACTGAGAAACATAGCTGTTAGGCGATGAACATGCTTTTAAGTCTAGCCTATAAAATGGACACATTTTGCATGCGTGAGGAGTAATGCCTTTGTGATGCCTAGTGTAGAGCTTTAAATCTACAGAATTTCTTTCTTTCTTTCTTTCTTTTTTTTTTTTTTAAGTACTCCAGATACTTGGAATGAAACAAAGGTAAAATTTCTGAACCAGGGTCACAATAAGTTATTAGAAGAGGTAGAAGTAGAACTCAGGAACAATTTGATTCATCTACTCAAATCTGTTGAGGTACGGTAATTAACTGCTGACTACTCTTGGACATTCCATGGCTGTCCTGATGGGAATTAGACTGTTAACCCTGTTATCCTGGACAGATTCCAACTAATGTATTTATATTCTTAGTCTGACCTGGTAACTAGCTGAGCTGGATTCTACTTAGGGCACTGGGTTTTTAGCACACCTACTACTGTAAAGAGGCTTCCTTATCTTCAGTCCTTGACTGTGGAATAATTTCATTTCATTTCTTTTTTTTTTTTTGGTGGCTGGCTGGTAAGTGGATCTGAACCCTTGACCTTGGTGTCAACACCATGCTCTTACCACCTGAGCCAACCGGCCAGCTGATAATTTTATCTCTGCTGTTGAACAATGAACTACTATCCTCCATAAAAGAATTAGCATTTTCTGTTCAGTGTAGTGTATATTTGATTTCACTGTTTACTTTGTGTAAGATTAAAACTGACCTTGGTAGGTCAGTCTTGACCTTGGGCAGGTCAAAGATGTAAGCATGGTGAAGTAGCAAAAGGAGTAAACATTTTCAAATAAAGATAATGGAATCAACCTTAACAACGTGGACACATTTTAATTTTTCATAGTCAGAAGCACTATTTTATACCACATTGTTAAATCAGCAGTTCTTAAGCTTTTTTGTATCAGAACTTTATACTCTTAAAGTATTGAATTAAATCTATCAATATTCGGGGCTGGCCCATGGTTCACTTGGGAGTGTGGTGCTGATAACATCAAGGCCATGGGTTCAGATCCCTTTATAGGCATGGCTGGTTAGCTCACTTGGGAGAGTGTGGTGCTGACACCACCAAGTCAGGGGTTAGGATCCCCTTGCCAGTCATCTTTAAAAAAATAAAATAAAATAAAAAATCTGTCAATATTTGTTGTTAGAAGCTAAAACAAATTTGTTATTTGTTTTATTTAGTTATCAGTTTGTTTAAAACATTAATAGTAAACCCATTATGTTAATATATTATGAAAAACAACTTTTCAAAAATGTTGAATGGCACCGTATTACAGTTTTGCAAACCCCTTTAATCTCTATAGCTGCTTCTGCAGTCTCTTGCGATATGTTGCTTTACTTGAAATATATAAGGGATATCCTCACACATAATATGAAGTTGGAAAAAGAAAATGTTTTAATAGCTTTTTCAGATTATTGTGTATATTTTTCTTTGATAATACACCAAAAGTTGACAGGTGGTAATTTTTATAGGTTAATTGCAGTATTGGTCATTAGGGAACTATTGGCTCTCTGAGGTATACATAGGTTAATACATTTTATTGTGCAACATCAAAGAGCATTATTCTTCAATAACACGACTGATCTTATCAGATAAGATCTTTTGGGTATTGGTGGCAGATATAAGTTTCCAAAATTCTGATTTTTGCTTGAAAGGTCAAATTTTATCGTTGGTGACAAATACTGTTAGTTATTTTTCTCAATGTGAAAATCTCATTATTTTTAGAAAATACCTGCTGAATAAGCGTAGTTTGGCTGAATAAGCATAGTTTGTCAGTTATTCTTTCAAGTAAAAATGGCATTCCATGAAAAAAGCAGCTAGTTCAGCTTGCAACTTTAACAAATACACAGGTACTTTTCTCCAAGATAGCCATCATATTTAGGTCGCAGTAGAAATGCTTTATGCACGCCCAACAGACAATACTTAATAATTTTTACTGCTTTATCAAGAACAAGTCAAGCTGTTTTATTTCTTTTTTAAACTGCAGATGCTATTGTGTTGATTCAAGATAAGGCACCAGCAGTTATTTACCTACTAAAACCTAACAGTTTTACCTACTGTCGTTTTTGCATCATCAGTACAAATGTCCAAACAGCATTTATGAAAAAAGTTTTGACTTCACTGACCCTCTGAAAAGGGTCTCTGGGATGCTGAGGTTTGTGTGATCCCCTTAAAATTATAGTTTTAACTCTTCTAGAGGACAGTATTTAATGTAGCCTTTTTCTTTTGACATTAAAAAATTATAACCATCCTTTTATTTTACTCATTTCATTTACTTTGGTATTTTCTAAGAATATTGCTATGAAAACTTTGTTCATTCTAACACTAGACCTTTATTTCCAGTTTTATTATTTTGTTTACGTGCTAACACAGCCATATTAATAATTATTCTTGCTTGTTCCTTCAGAAGTTAAGTGGTAGATAAAAAAGGAAGAAACTGAAAAAATGTTTAGGAAAACTTGTACTAGAAACCTACATGCCCCCTGAAATAGTTAAAAGAAATTAACTGAAATATCTTTTCATTTTATAACAGTGATTGAGAATCAGCTTCTTTATGTGACCAAGTCTAATTTCAATTCTATTCTGTTAGGCAGAGCAAGTCATTTGATTGTCTGTGCATTTGACTATTTATGCCTCAGTTTACTGAATAGCTGACATTAATATAAGTTCGGTCTATCTAGGAACTGAAGTAGATCTCCAGGGAAAGAAACATGATCCTTTACTTAAATCCACTAACAATATTTTAGTTGTGGCTTGGATTTAAAAAGCAATATTAGTTGAGTATACACTCCCTCCTCCCTTACCCTGGGCATGTAATCACTGTATTTGTAGAAATAGTATATGTCTGAGTGCTCAACAGCTCTACCTGTCAAAATGAAAATGTTCTGGTTCAGATTATAGATATCAGTAGGATTCCAATCAAAACGGTGAATAAGTTGTTTGGTTACAGTAATTTTGTTTATGCTACAAGTGTTGATGTTGCTTAGTGGCACTGATTTATGATTTATGGCCAGACATGTACACATTTTTTCCACTTTGCTACTCCTGGTTGGCTTTCTTATGGTACCATTCTTCCATCTGGAATGACAAGTAAATGCACCAGTGGATAACTACAGAGCAAGAACTACCATTGACCCAGGGACATTGATTTCAGAACTGGCTCAACTGATAAATGCATAATGTGGAAGAGTTTTATTTTACTGTTTTCCTATCAATCCAGACAGACCTGTTCCTTATTTTTAGGGTTTTAAAAAACCAGATTCCATTATTAGATATTAATTCAGAAGGGAAATTAAGTAAATCTTAACTGAGTGACTTAACTAAGGAAATTGACACATTTCCTCAATATGTTCATAGAAATCTTTTTGTTTAATTATTTAAAGACAGTATAGACTTTATGATGCCAAAAAACAGCAGGCAAACTGACATTTTGG
>NW_007753498.1:8196-8482 GCF_000696425.1 Galeopterus variegatus
GTTTTTGTCCTTTCCACAATCTCATTATAGTTGGAAGCATACAGTATGTAGTCTTTTCAGACTTTTAATACTCTTTTTCAGTAGATAGAATTTTACTTCACTGTGAAGGATCTGCCTGTAGTTAAATTCCTCCAAAATTCTATTATTGATGTTGGATGCTTTTAATTTCTTTGACTTGGCAATATGCATTTAAGATTCCTCCATGCCTTTTAATGGCTTGACAGCGCATTTCTTTTTATTGCTGAATAATATTTCATTGTATGGATGTACCATGGTTTGTTTATTT
>NW_007753499.1:0-513 GCF_000696425.1 Galeopterus variegatus
TAGTACATATATACATTTCTCTAAGAATATCCATATTAATATCTACATTAGTGCATATACATAGTCTTAAATGAAAAACTGAATTTTGTATATAAATCAGTGCTTTCACTTTCCAAACATAAATTGAAGAGAGTGGCCTGAGTGGTCTCCAAGGCCTCAGGTAGCTCTGAAATCCTTAGTTCACATACACAGGTGCTCTGCACAAGCTGTTGCATCAGTAGCCATTAAGGAGGAAAGGACCACCTTTAGCTTAGAAGGCTTCTTGGAGGAAGAGGCATTTCAGAAGCCATTTGTTTGGGCCACTGAGATCCATTTCTATAAGACGGAATTTAGTAGTCAGCAACATTCAATATTCTGAACTTTGTCTTTCTCTTGGGGATCCCCCTATTCTGGTTCACTCTCCTGGTGGCTGCAAGATGACATTTTTATGTGCCACCATCTTCCAAAAATACAGTCTTCATAAATATAAGTATTTGTTGTCATTTCATGTCCACCTAAGTTATTTCCTCAGCT
>NW_007753499.1:1765-2919 GCF_000696425.1 Galeopterus variegatus
ATGTAAAACCATGAAGTTTCTAGGAGAAAATTCCTTGAGACCTTAAGGTGGGCATGAGTTTTTTAGAACACAAAAAGCAGAAATTATAAAAGAAAAAAAGTTGATGAATTGGACTTCATAACAATTAAAAATGTTTGCTCTTTAAAAGACACTTAAAATAATAAAAAGGCAGGCCACGTACTGGGAGAAATATTTGCAACACGTTTCAGACAAAGGACTCGTATCCAGAATATATAAAGAATTAATACAACTCAATGATAAAAAGACAAATAATCCAATTTTTAAAATATAGACAAAAAGTTTAGACCATTCATAAAAGATTATAAAAGAATGGTCAATAAGCACACGAAAAGATATTCAGCACCATTTGTTTTCAGAGAATTTCAAATTAAAACCACAATGAGAAACCACTACACACCCATGAGAATGACTGAAATTAAAAAGACTGATCATCCCAAGTGTTGGAGAGGATTTGGACCAAATGAAACTCTCATAAATCTTCAGTGAGAATGCAAAATGGCAAAACAACATCAAAAAAACAGTTTATCAATTTCTTAAAAACTTATTATATGCTCCAGCCATTCTAGTTCTAGGTATTTATCCAAGAGAAATGAAGGTATAGTCTACCCAAAGACTTAGACATTTAAGTGTTCAGAGCAATTTATTTTTAATAGAAACTGGAATCAGCCTATGAATAGGTGAATGGATAAACAATACTATTCATCAATAAGAATAAACAAAATATCGACTCATGCAACAATATGGATGAATCTCAAAAGTTCTAGAAAATACAAATTAATCTACAGTGGCAGAAAGCACATCAGTGATTGCCTGGAAGCAGGGGTGGAGGGAGGGATGGATTAGAAAGGAGCATGAGGAAGGTTTAGGAGTAAGGAAATGTTCATAATTTGTGGTGATGCTTTCATAGATGTATACATATGTCAACACTCAGCAGGTTGTACATTTTAAATAGTGCAGTTTGTTGTACTTCACCTCTCTCTCAATAAAGTTGTAAAAACAAACAACAACAACAACAAAAAAAACCCATCAGTGCTCTCCTGTTCCATATAGAATGAAAATCAAGCTTGCAAGCAGGTTTTCAAGGCAAGGCTGGCTGTAATTTCACCCCAATAGACCTTCCCAGTCTCGGTTCC
>NW_007753499.1:7873-8481 GCF_000696425.1 Galeopterus variegatus
ATGTAAAACCATGAAGTTTCTAGGAGAAAATTCCTTGAGACCTTAAGGTGGGCATGAGTTTCTTAGGACACAAAAAGCAGAAATTATAAAAGAAAAAAAGTTGATGAATTGGACTTCATAACAATTAAAAATGCTTGCTCTTTAAAAGACACTTAAAATAATAAAAAGGCAGGCCACATACTGAGAGAAATATTTGCAACACGTTTCAGACAAAGGACTCGTATCCAGAATATATAAAGAATTAATACAACTCAATGATAAAAAGACAAACAATCCAATTTTTAAAATATAGACAAAAAGTTTAGACCATTCATAAAAGATTATAAAAGAATGGTCAATAAGCACACGAAAAGATATTCAGCACCATTTGTTTTCAGAGAATTTCAAATTAAAACCACAATGAGAAACCACTACACACCCATGAGAATGACTGAAATTAAAGACTGATCATCCCAAGTGTTGGAGAGGATTTGGACCAAATGAAACTCTCATAAATCTCCAGTGGGAATGCAAAATGGCACAACAATATCAAAAAAACAGTTTATCGATTTCTTAAAAACTTATTATATGCTCCAGCCATTCTAGTTCTAGGTATTTATCCAAGAGAA
>NW_007753500.1:0-2760 GCF_000696425.1 Galeopterus variegatus
AGAGCATGTTTATTTAGAGTTGTGATAATTGCTGAGTGCACAGCAGTAGAAAATTATTCCTAAAAATGGAATGTTGCATTTTCCTAATGGATAACTAATAAATAAACATGTTGTGAATGTTTCAACAAGACAAGCAACAGAAAACAGAACAAAGACAACATACATTTTCAGATCATAAAATTTTCCTATGAAACACTTTAGATAATGCCAGTGAAATTTAACTACACTTAAACCACTTTATCTTCAGAAACTGTGGAGATTTTAACTTCAGAATTATTGATTAAAATGAAAACAAAAATTAACTCAGGTAGAATGAGCAACATTTTTTACTGAGGTGCAATTTACAAACTGAAATGTATTTAAGTGTAATATGTCAATGCACTGGATAACAGAATGGATCCATGTGCCCCACATACTAAATATATACAATTTTTATTTGTCAGTTATACCTCAATTTCACGAAGCCTGAGTGCCATAAAAAGATGGGAAGAGTATTAGGCTTACACACTATATAATCATTTCTAGTGTAGCACCATATTAGAATTAGGGATTAAGCCAACAGAGCATGTTTATTTAGAGTTGTGATAATTGCTGAGTGCACAGCAGTAGAAAATTATTCCTCAAAATGGAACGTTGCATTTTCCTAATGGATAACTAATAAATAAACATGTTGTGAATGTTTCAACAAGTCAAGCAACAGAAAACAGAACAAAGACAACATACATTTTCAGATCATAAAATTTTCCTATGAAACACTTTAGATAATGCCAGTGAAATTTAACTACACTTAAACCACTTTATCTTCAGAAACTGTGGAGATTTTAACTTCAGAATTATTGATTAAAATGAAAACAAAAATTAACTCAGGTAGAATGAGCAACATTTTTTACTGAGGTGCAATTTACAAACTGAAATGTATTTAAGTGTAATATGTCAATGCACTGGATAACAGAATGGATCCATGTGCCCCACATACTTACCAAGATAAAAAATCCTTTCATCAGCCCTGGAAGTTTCTTCTCTTTATGCTGTCCCCAGTCAATGTCCACTCCACCTACAGAAACTACTGCTATTATGATTTCTTACAACAGAGTTACCTGCTGTAAAATTTCATATAAAAGGAATGAAACAGTCTGCTTTACTGTTTTTAAATTGTTTCTATGTCATTGCATGTTTAAATACTATTTGATTGCATAAATATACCACATTTAATTTATACATTTTTCTGGTTGAAAGGCATTTAGGTTGTATCCAGTTTTTGTTTGAATAAAACTGCTATGAACATTATTAAGTCTTTTTGAACATATGCTTGCAATTCTCTCGAGTAAACAAATTCCTAGTGTGGAATTTCTGGATGGAAAAGAGATGTATGTTTAACTTTATAAGAAACTTCCAGAACTTTTCTCAAAATGGCTATAGCATTTTATACTCCCACAAGTAGTGTCTGAAATTTCTAATTGCTTTACATTATTATCAATATTTACTGCTACCAGTCTTTTTAATTTTAAGCACTCTAATATGTCATATGGCTGTAATTTGCATTTCTCAAAAAATCTATTACTGGTGAGCACTTATTCATATGCTTATTTGTCCTATCTATATCTTCTTTCATGAACTGTCTTCTTAACTCTTTGGACATTTTTAATGTGAGATTGTCTTTTTTCTTATTGATTCGTAGGAGTAGTTTATATTTTCTGAAAACAAATCCTTTGTCAATATGCACTGCAATATTTTCTTTCAGTCCCTTGCCTGCCTATTCATCTTTGATGGCACTGTTGATGTGTTGTTTTTCTTTAATTTTTGATTAAATATAACATGATACTATATATAGAAAAACCTGAAGTCTATCAAAAAAACTCCTAGAGCTGGTTAATAATTTCAGTAACATTTCAGTATATGAAATAAATGCCCAAAAATCAGTTGCATTTATATATCAAATAATGAACAGAAAGAGAAATAAAGACAGTAAGCCCATTTACAATTGCCATGAAAAAAAAATAAAATACCTGGGGATAAATTTAACCAAGGAGGTGAAAGACTTCTACAATGAGAACTACAACCCACTTCTGAAAGAAATTAAGGAAGACACAAAAAGATGGAAAGGTATTCCATAATCTTGGAATGGAAGAACTGACATTGTGAAAATGTCTATACTACCCAAAGCAATCTACGTATTCAATGCAATCTCCATCAAAATACCAATGGCATTCTTCACAGAAATGGAAAAAACAATCTTACCCTTCATATAGAACAATAAAAGACCCCAAATAGCCAAAGCAATCCTCAGCAAAAAAAATAAAGCTAGAGGCACTACCTGTCTTCAAATTATACTATAAAGCTATTGTAACCAAAACAGCATGGTACTGGTATGAAAATAGACATTCAGACCAGTGGAGTAGAATTGAGAACCCAGAAATCACCCCTCAGGCCTATAGCCATCTGATATTGGACAAAGGCAATGAAAATCTACATTGGGGAAAAGACTGCCTCTTCAACAATTGATGCTGGGAAAACTGGATATCCATATGCAGAAGAATGAATCTAGTCATGCATCTCTCACCATACATTAAAATCAACTCAAAATGGATTAAAGATTTAAGTATAAGACCTGAAATTGTAAAATTACTAGGGGAAAATATAGGTGAAACACTTCAGCAACTAGGTCTGGGCACAGACTGTATGAACATGAGTCCAAAAGCACAAGTAGCAAAAGAAAAATAAACAAATGGGACTATATCAAACTAAAAAGCTTCTGATTAA
>NW_007753500.1:7592-8480 GCF_000696425.1 Galeopterus variegatus
TTTTAATTTTAAGCACTCTAATATGTCATATGGCTGTAATTTGCATTTCTCAAAAAATCTATTACTGGTGAGCACTTATTCATATGCTTATTTGTCCTATCTATATCTTCTTTCATGAACTGTCTTCTTAACTCTTTGGACATTTTTAATGTGAGATTGTCTTTTTTCTTATTGATTCGTAGGAGTAGTTTATATTTTCTGAAAACAAATCCTTTGTCAATATGCACTGCAATATTTTCTTTCAGTCCCTTGCCTGCCTATTCATCTTTGATGGCACTGTTGATGTGTTGTTTTTCTTTAATTTTTGATTAAATATAACATGATACTATACATAGAAAAACCTGAAGTCTATCAAAAAAACTCCTAGAGCTGGTTAATAATTTCAGTAACATTTCAGTATATGAAATAAATGCCCAAATATCAGTTGCATTTATATATCAAATAATGAACAGAAAGAGAAATAAAGACAGTAAGCCCATTTACAATTGCCATGAAAAAAAAAAAATAAAATACCTGGGGATAAATTTAACCAAGGAGGTGAAAGACTTCTACAATGAGAACTACAACCCACTTCTGAAAGAAATTAAGGAAGACACAAAAAGATGGAAAGGTATTCCATAATCTTGGAATGGAAGAACTGACATTGTGAAAATGTCTATACTACCCAAAGCAATCTATGTATTCAATGCAATCTCCATCAAAATACCAATGGCATTCTTCACAGAAATGGAAAAAACAATCTTACCCTTCATGTAGAATAATAAAAGACCCCAAATAGCCAAAGAAATCCTCAGCAAAAAAAATAAAGCTAGAGGCACCTGTCTTCGAATTATACTATAAAGCTATTGTAACCAAAACAGCATGGTACTGGTATGAAAATAGACATTC
>NW_007753501.1:0-220 GCF_000696425.1 Galeopterus variegatus
GATAAACTTACATTAAATTATAGAAAAAGTGTTGGTGTGTTTCTTGGATTCTGCGGGAGTCAGAAGTTAAGGAAGATAATAGAGCTGGAGTGGGTGGGGGAAGGAAGACCCTGTCCTCTGGTGGGATAACTTGGCTTTGTCCGCTCCTTGTAATCATTATTATTAGGTAACTTTCATGATAATTTCAAATTTATGTAATAATCCTGTCAGCATGAATAGC
>NW_007753501.1:2404-3478 GCF_000696425.1 Galeopterus variegatus
GGGGTCCTCTCTCTGGCTAGTGACCTTGTCCAAACCATTTAGCTTCAGGACATGGATATATTTCATAAGTGTTCTTAGAACAGTGACATATTTATCTTTCTGTCTGTAAGCCTAGTGTTCCTGTCTTTCTCCTGTGACCCTCTGCCTCGTTCCTTTTTCTGATAGGGTGCTGCTGCAGCTCTGCAAAGGAGCGATCATTCTGCCTTGCGCTCATGCTGTCCATTGAAGGGAGCACGTCTGCGTGTGTGACCCACATGTCTTGATTTACTCTTTCTGTCCTTCTCACAGCAGAACGTCATGATCCCCAGGCTCCTTCACAGCAACACGAGTAAAACCTGAGAAGGGAGTTGCAGAACATCTGTTAGAGTGTTGGCATAATAATGATGAACTTTTCCAGTCTCATCTTCCAGGATTCATTCCTTTATATTAGTGAAGTGAGAAGGAGGCAGTAATCATCTGTGGTGTGAAGTGACAGTAAAGGGTTTGTTTTATGCAAGAAAATGAATACAAATGTTATCAAGCACTTAGGCTTTCATTGAACAGCAGTATGAATTCTTGTCTTTTTCCCCTTAAGATATAGTGCTCCTAAGCTGTCTGTTAAATATATCTTTACTAAGAAGTTTAATTGACCTACAGCAGTAGTTCTTAACTGGTGGTGGTTTGCCTCCCAGAAGACATTTGGCAATGTCTGAATACGTTTTGATTGTCACAACTAGGACAGTACTAGTAGCATCTAGTAGGTAGAAGCCAGGAATGCTGCTAAACATCCCACAGTGCATAAGCTAGCCCCCACAACAAGGAATTATCTAGTCTAAAATGTCAATGGTGCCACTGTTGAGAAACTCTGACCTAGATTATTTTCAAGTCAGNTAACTCTATAATAGGGCACTTTTCAATTTCTAAGGGGCACGTTGTCTCTTTTTATCTTCGCGACGATCCTGCATAGTAACTATCACTGTGTTCTGTCTTTGACTCAGATCCCAGACCACAGAGCCTGTAACTACAATGTGTCGGATACTTACTTCAGTGAACATATTTCCTGGGCTTGTAGCATTCTTCTCTTTTTTACACACT
>NW_007753501.1:5629-6148 GCF_000696425.1 Galeopterus variegatus
AAGTTACATAGTTCACTTTCACTTGGAAATTTATGGGGTAATATATAAATTATTTTTATGGCGATTAGGAGCTTTTCGCATATCATTTCTTCTAGCATTTGATTAAGACACTTTGGTAAACTCAAGCAAGTGACTAAGCAATAATATTGCATTTAATAGAAGAGTAAATACAATCTAAATATTTTATAAGCAGGCAAAAGGGCGGAAGGCCACATGGAAAGAAGAAAGAACTGGTGTGATCCTGGCATGAGACAAGAACCAGGAGATGAACTCAAAGGAGAAGAAGAGAAGAAAGAAGACGAAAAGGAGCAGGAGAAAGAGGAAGATCCACACACTTTTGCTGAGATCGATGACAGCGATGACATGATACTGGCCAACATGAGTATGAAGAAAAAAACTGGAAGTCGGTCTTTCATTATAAACAGACCTCCTGCCCCGACACCCGACCCACAAGCATCCCTCGGAAGAGGAAACCACACCTTACATAGCTCAAGGTAATGTTGTGTTGTTGTTGTTGTT
>NW_007753501.1:7059-7419 GCF_000696425.1 Galeopterus variegatus
GCAACAGGAAGAATAAATATGCAAATAAAAATAGTTTGTGTTCTACTTTAGTAAAAATTCAGTTCCTTATAAGTAGAAAAAATAATTTATAGTGAGATCTCCTGGTTTGGGAGAGGATTTTTATGGGAGCACTTCTATCAGACAAAGTTTCTGCTATAAATTGGAAAGAAAATTAATGTTTTCTCTTTAATAAACTAAAGCATTCATTGATATTTCCATTGAATTCAAATTTCTGTGCCATTTTTTTTTAAGCAGCTATGTGCTTTCCAACTTTCCATCTCTGCCAATCTCGAGAGTACGCTTTGGTAACCATGTCAGTGACCTCATGTGTGCTAGCTGACGATTTACAGATTCTTCCTA
>NW_007753501.1:7875-8479 GCF_000696425.1 Galeopterus variegatus
GTGGAGAAGACTGGGACATTTCATCACTCGGAATGTTCAATTTAACTTGCTCTACCTGTTTTCAGTTCAGTGCCACCCACCGTGCCTCATCGCCCACGTTCAGAACAATTTCAGTTCAATTTCTGTAATGAATAAGCTCCCATCATGTATGATTTCCCCATTTCACAGTGTTGGAGAAGGAATTTAGGACTATGATTGCTTTAGAATTTCAACCAATCCTCGTATTTAAATAAGTGAATTGGGATGGTTTTCCTCCTTGTTCATTTATTTATTAATTACATAAAGATTTATTGAGTGCCAGTGATAGTCTTTCTGTGTAATAATTTTGCAAATTCTGCACATCGCAATGGTGTAATTTGTCCCATCCATATATGCACTCATAGGATTTTAAGGAATCTTAGAAATCTTGAGTTTCTAAGAAATTGTAAAGTTTATTTAACTCCCCTACCAAGCCAGTCCCACTTCAATATTTATAAGGCATCTTTCTAATTCACTTATGAAATCTAATTTATTCTCATGATGTTTGTATTAATAAAGACAGGCACCAGCACCATAATGTTTATTTGTTTTTGCAATTAAGTAAAACAGGTGTAGTTATTTGCCC
>NW_007753502.1:0-556 GCF_000696425.1 Galeopterus variegatus
GCTTGTGAAATCACAACCTCCAGTGAGTGTTTTTGGCAGAGATATTAAACACACATTTCAAGCCTGTTTGAAAGCCGTTTGCCGTGTGATTTCGCGTCTAATTTCGGAAAGCCAACTCCTCTCAGCTCTACCTTTCTTATA
This sequence comes from Galeopterus variegatus, assembly GCF_000696425.1. NCBI lineage: Eukaryota > Metazoa > Chordata > Mammalia > Dermoptera > Cynocephalidae > Galeopterus > Galeopterus variegatus. The sequence continues at coordinate 142 of NW_007753502.1, forward strand.
ACTAGCACAGCATCGGTTCAGTGAGTTATGATGGATTCTAAGCTCAAAAGCTTCTCTGACCCTTTTTGACAGAGATTTTTAAGAGACGTCTCCCAAGCTTTTTCGTCCATAGGCTCCAATAGGCTTTCACATAGAACTTCCAAAACTGAATTCCTACAGGCTACAAGTGTGAACCACATTCTGCTGCCTCCTGCATCAGAGTTAAACTGGCTTGTGAAATCACAACCTCCAGTGAGTGTTTTTGGCAGAGATATTCAACACACTTTTCAAGCCTGTTTGAATGCCGTTTGCCGTGTGATTTCGCGTCTAATTTCTGAAAACAAACTACTCACAGCCTACCTCTCCTCTAACTAACACACCTCCGTTTCTGTGAGTTATGCTGGATTCTAAGCTCGGAAGCTTCTCTGACGCTTTT
>NW_007753502.1:5521-6793 GCF_000696425.1 Galeopterus variegatus
TAACTAGCACACCTTCGGTTCTGTGAGTTTGATGGATTCTAAGCTCAAAAGCTTCTCTGACCCTTTTTGACAGAGATTTTGAAAGAGACGTCTCACAAGCCGTTTCCCCCATAGGCTCCAATGGGCTTCCACGTAGAACTTGCAACCCCGAATTCCGACAGGGTAGATGGGAGAGCCACATATTGCTGCCTCCTGCCTCAGAGTTAAACTGGATTGTGAAATCACAACCTCCAGTGAGTGTTTTTGGCAGAGATATTCGACATACCTTTCAAGCATGTTTGAATGCCGTTTGCCTTGTGATTTCGCGTCTAATTTCTGAAACCAAACTCCTCTCAGCTCTACGTCTCTTCTAACTAGCACAACTTTAGTTCTGTGAGTTATGCTGGATTCTAAGCTCGGAAGCTACTCTGACGCTTTTTGACAGAGATTTTGAAAGAGAAATGTCACAAGCCGTTTCACACATAGGCACCAAAGGGCTTCCACGTCGAACTTGCAAACCTGAATTCCTACAGGCTAGATGTGTGAACCACATTCTGCTGTGTCCTGCATCAGAGTTAAACTGGCTTGTAAAATCTCAACCTCCAGTGAGTGTTTTTGGCAGAGATATTCAACACACCTTTCAAGTCTGTTTGAAAGCCGTTTGCCGTGTGATTTCGTGTCTAATTTCTGATAAACAAACTCCTGTCAGCACTACGTCTCTTATAACTAGCACACCTTCGGTTCAGTGCGTTTTGGTGGATTCTAAGCTCGGAAGCTACTCTGACGCTTTTTGACAGAGATTCTGAAAGAGATGTCTCACAAGCCCCTTCCACCATTGGCTCAAATGGGCCTCCACGTAGAACATGCAAACCTAAATTCGTCCAGGCTAGATGTGAGAACCACATTCTGCTGCCTCCTGCATCAGAGTTAAACTGGCTTGTGAAATCACAACCTCCAGTGAGTGTTTTTGGCAGAGATATTCAACACACCTTTCAAGTTCGACACACCTTTCAAGCCTGTTTGAATGCCGTTTGCCGTGTGATTTCGCGTCCAATTTCTGAAACCAAACTCCTCTCAGCTCTACCTCTCTTGTAACTAGCACACCTCCGGTTCTGTGAGTTATGCTGGATTCTAAGCTCAGAAGCTTCTCTGACGCTTTTTGACAGAGATTCTGAAAGAGAAGTCTCACAAGCCGCTTCCACCATTGGCTCAAATGGGCCTCCACGTAGAACATGCAAACCTGAATTCGTCCAGGCCAGAGGTGAGAACCACATTCTGCTGCCTCCTGCTTCA
>NW_007753502.1:7530-8479 GCF_000696425.1 Galeopterus variegatus
ACCTTTCAAGCCTGTTTGAATGCCGTTTGCCATGTGATTTCGTGTCTAATTTCTGAAAACAAACTCCTCTCAGCTCTACGTCTCTTATAACTAGCACACCTTCGGTTCAGTGCGTTATGCTGGATTCTAAGCTCGGAAGCTTCTCTGACGCTTTTTGACAGAGATTTTGAAAGAGAAGTCTCACAAGCCATTTCCCCCTTAGGCTCCAATGGGATTCCACGTAGAACTTGCAAACACAAATTCCTACAGGGTAGATGGGTGAGCCACATTATGCTGCCTCCTGCCTCAGAGTTAAACTGGCTTGTGAAATCACAACCTCCAGTGTGTGTTTTTGGCAGAGATATTCGACATACTTTTCAAGCCTGTTTGAATGCCGTTTGCCGTGTGATTTCGCGTCTCATTTCTGAAACCAAACTCCTCTCAGCTGTACCTCTCTTCAAAGTAGCACAATTTCGGTTCTGTGAGTTATGCTGGATTCTAAGCTCGGAAGCTACTCTGACGCTTTTTGACAGAGATTTTGAAAGAGAAGTCCCACAAGCCGTTTACCCCATAGGCCCCAAAGGGCTTCCACGTAGAACTTGCAAACCCGAATTCCTACAGGCTAGATGTGAGAACCACATTCTGCTGGGTCCTGCATCAGAGTTAAACTGGCTTGTGAAATCACAACCTCCAGTGAGTGTTTTTGGCAGAGATATTCAACACACCTTTCAAGCCTGTTTGAAAGCCGTTTGCCGTCTGATTTCGTGTCTAATTTCTGATAAACAAACTCCTCTCAGCACTACGTCTCTTATAACTAGCACACCTTCGGTTCAGTGCGTTATGGTGGTTTCTAAGCTCGGAAGCTACTCTGACGCTTTTTGACTGAGATTTTGAAAGAGAAGTCCCACAAGCCGTTTCCCCCATAGGCTCCTAAGGGCTTCCACGTAGAACTTGCAAACCCGAATTCCTA
>NW_007753503.1:0-461 GCF_000696425.1 Galeopterus variegatus
ATGACAGTGTCCTATATTGAGATCTGGAACACAAGAAAGGACTATTTGAGAGGAAATGATAAAGAGTTCAATTTGGGAGATCCGGAAGAATATGTCCACAAGAGAATTGCTTTGGAATCTGCATGGAATATATAAAGAAATGACAGATATAAAAACATACATTCTCAACAGCATACATGCACACGTACACACACAGACACCATAGGAGTCATTACACACATAGATGGGGAAGCACTGAAGCTAAAGATCCAAATAGCAGCAATACGAAATGAGGGCAAGGTTCCTAGAGACCTCTTGAGCTGGTGTGGGGGCTTGAATGAAAGATCGTTTATTCTTTATTAGCTAAGGACGGTTGTCACATATGTAGTGAATGACATGTTTCCTCACACACAGCAGATATAGTCAGTGGTTTGATGGTTTGATTTGGTACATGTGCTGCTCTGCTTTTATTAGTGGAATTA
>NW_007753503.1:2234-2823 GCF_000696425.1 Galeopterus variegatus
ATGCCCTGACTCTGAGGCTGTTCTACGCTTGTTAAGGCTGCAGTGCCAGAGACACCAAAAAAACTGCCCGATTTTCTAAGCAGACAAGAGGGGATATCTAATGACCAAATGTATGTGCCCATTTGTAGTTTTTCTTTAAAAAAAATTAGTTGAATTCTATGAAAGCAATTCTATAGTCATACCTTTCCAAACCAAAGAACTGGATGTAACTGTCAACTTTTTTCTTAAGAATAATATGATGAAACCCAAGCAAATAAATTATTGAGGGCTACTATATGTCAGTCCCACAGTAGGCTGACACTTTAATAATGGTTTTAACTTGATATTCAAAACAAACCACAAGATAGCTAGCATTTCCAGTTTTAAAATATGGGGAAATTGAAATTAAGAAAAAATATCATTTGCCAAATGTCATTTAGCACTGGAAGGAAGAGTATGCCAACTTGGAGTCCTTTAACTCTAAATACTTTTTGTTTTGGTTTGGTTGTGTGTGTGTGTGTATGCATGCGTGTGTGCGTGTGTGTGTGTGTGTGTGTGTTTTCCTATTGGGTCTCTCCATCTCCTTAGAGAAACCAGAGAGAGAAATAAA
>NW_007753503.1:8242-8479 GCF_000696425.1 Galeopterus variegatus
ATGCCCTGACTCTGAGGCTGTTCTACGCTTGTTAAGGCTGCAGTGCCAGAGACACCAAAAATCTGCCCGATTTTCTAAGCAGACAAGAGGGGATATCGAATGACCAAATGTATGTGCCCATTTGTAGTTTTTCTTTAGAAAAAAATTAGTTGAATTCTATGAAAGCAATTCTATAATCATACCTTTCCAAACCAAAGAACTGGATGTAACTGTCAACTTTTTTCTTAAGAATAATAT
>NW_007753504.1:0-312 GCF_000696425.1 Galeopterus variegatus
AGATTGATCACTTGCCATCTTTCCATTTTTCTGATTTAAGCATTTAAGGCAATAAATTTCCCTCTTAGTACTGCCTTTGCTGTATCCCACAAGTTTTGGTATGATGTATCATTATTTTCATTAGTTTTGATAAATTTTTTCATTTCCTGCTTGATTTCTTCTTGGACCCTTGTATCATTAAGTACAATGTTGTTTAATTTCCATGTGTTTGTATACTTTCCAGAGTTTTGTTCATTATTGATTTCTAGCTTTAATCCATTGTGGTCTGAGAAAATACATGGGATAATTCCAATTATTTTGAATTTGTTGAGA
>NW_007753504.1:4279-7447 GCF_000696425.1 Galeopterus variegatus
CTTTTTGGGTTGAATACATTTGGGGATTGTTGAGCTTCCTGGATCTGAAGATCTATGGTTTTTCCTATGTCTGGGAAGTTTTCTGCCTCTATTCTGTTGAATATGTTTTCAATACAATCTCCTTTTTCCTCCCCGTCTGGAATACCCATTACTCAGATATTTGAGCGCTTAAGGTTGTCTAATATCTCTCTCAGATTTCCTTCAATATCTTTGATACTTTTTTCTTGTCTGCTTGTATTATTCCAAAGTACGCATCTTCAAGAACCGAGGTTCTCTCTTCAACTTCCGTTATCCTGCTAGTTACACTCCCCATTGTGTTTTTTATTTCGCTGAATAACTTCTTCCGTTCGGCAAGTTCTGCTACATTTTTTATTTATGACAGTGATTTCCTTGTACATTTCCTCTTTCAGGACCTGTATGTTTTTCCTTGTTTCATCATGCTGTCTAGCGGTGTATTCTTGTATCTCATTCAGTCTCTTTAGGATTTTAACTCGAAATTCCCTGTAATTTATTTCAAGGGCTTCTTGTTCTTTCGGATATAGAGTTTGAGATTTATTAACATTTGGTGGTGTACATTCTTGGTTTTTTGCATTTCTGGTATCTCATTTTGGGTGTTAGTTCATTTTGGCAGGGATTTTCACTCAGATCTTGGACCTCTGCGGAAAGTCTGCTCCACCCNACATCAAAGCTGTGCCCTGCCCCCCCCTGCCCAGAAGGTGTTCAGTCTCTCCAACTGCCGGATGTGAACTCCTCGGGGGTAAGTCCCTCAGCAAACAGTACCTCTTTGACTACCCCAGCAAGGGTTGGCCCTCCGTGAGACCTCTCCGGTAGTTTCAATGTAGCTCCCGAGCACTCCGGGCTCCCCTCTCCCAACCAGAAATCAGTTAGGTGTTCTTCCAAACTGAGGCCCACAGAGATGGTATCTGCCTCCCAGAAAAAGTGAGTTTACCTGGAGCCGACGCCCAGGGTGTGGTGGAGAGACGATCAGGGCGGGCTCCTCTTCCCTGCCCTCCCAACACTGGCCGGGGGCTCCCCACGCTACCAGCCCCGTCAGAGATCCGCAGGGAGAGTGGGACTCTAGGCCGGTCCACAGGCCCCGGGGTACCCCGCGTCGAGGTAAGCAAATGGCACGTCTCAGTGAGGATCCATGCCAAGCAGAGATGGCTGGCCTGCCTGCTGTAAGCCGGCCGTCTCCACCCCCACCTGAGAAAATGTAGGCAGCTCTGTTGCAGGCACCTGGCCTGGGGTGGTAGGCAGGAGCCAGGCGGGCATGGAGCAGTCTGGCTTTGCCCCGCAAGTGTTCCTGGGCTGGGGGTGACTCACAGAGCTCGTAGAGTTGGGCCGGTCCGGCGCCTTCCACTCTGTTTCTGTGTCATCTCTGCTGACTTACTTGGACTTTGTTGTCTCGGGCTGCTCGCTCGAACCCTCAGCAGGGCTTGGGTGCTCTCAGGTGTTTTCTTTTGTGTCGGCCCTAAAACCTCGAATCTGTTGTTGCTTGTTTGTCATCATAGGTTTGTTGTTGAAAGATTTATTCGTTTTTTGTTGCTCTTGGAAATGCAAATATTACTCTGGTAACACAGCGCACACTTCTCAGGGTCACGCTGTCTCCTGGCACGCCCACTCCAGACCCGGCACCATCCTGGTTTCTTCAAAGGGAATTTTAACTAAGTACAAAATATTTTTCATTTTTAAAACAGTGGCTGGAAACAAATATTAAAGAATAATAATAGCTGTTAATTTTATGGTGAAAATGTACTTTACACTCTCCTTTCCAGTTTTCCATGAACTTTCAAAGTCTTACCAAAAAAAAAAAAAAACCCAAAAACCACAACCCCGAACCTCATGCTAGTTACAAGATCCTAAAGATGTGTTTCTGTCTTTATACAATTTCCTCCTTGTTACCTGAGTAGTAGCAATGACAGGTATATAGTCCCTTGAGTGTCTGATGGCTCCTGAACATGCCAGAGTTTCAGCAATTTCAGCCAAGGCAATGAAGTCTGAGCTGTTCTGCAGACAGTGTGTAAAACAAACACACCACAAAAGGCACATTGCAACGTTAGCTTTTGCTGTATAATAAACCACCCCAAAACTCAGTGGCTTAAAACAACAAGCATTTATTTTTTATCAACAGTACATGGTGTGGTTCTGCTAACCTGGGCTGGGAGTGATTGATGTTGGCTTGTTTGTACATGCATCTGTTAGGGGATGGTAGGTAGGCTGGGGGGTGGCTGGTCTGAAATGCCTTCTCTTAAATGTTGGCCAGTAGGCTGGTTGTTGGCTGGCGTCATGAGAATAACTGGGCCATGTGGTTCTTATCACCAGCAGGTGAATGCAGACTTGTTCACATCTCAGGAAGGGTCCAAGGGAGAGAATGAAAGGGAGAGAATGAAGGGGAGATGTTGGTACAGGGTACAAAATTTCAGTTATGAGAAATAAGTTCTAGCAATCTTCTGCAAAGCATGGTGACTATAATTGGTAATAATGTATTGTATATTTCAAAATAACAAAAGAATAGATTTTAAAAGTTCTTACCACAAGGAAATGATAAGTATGTGAGGTGATGAATATGTTAGCTTGATTTAGTCATACCACAATGTATACATATGTCGTAACATCATATTGTAACCCATAAATATACACAGTTAGTATTTGTTGACTGTAAATAAAAAAATAATAAATTAATAAAAATATTTGGTGTTCTAATTTTAAAATATGAATATAACACTAGCAAAATCACTCCAAGTAAGAGCATACCAAAAATAAAGCAGAATTGATAGGATCCTTTAAATGTGTAGCAGTAATATGAAGAACTCTGTGTCTGAATGTGAATTAGAATTCACTTTAAAAAATGTGGAAAGTATGTGTGTGTAATCTGTGTGTGTGTGCAGATAGATAGATCAAGAGATATTTACATAGTACATATTATATATGTATATGTGGGGTTCTGCTAACCTGGGCTGGGAGTGATTGATGCTGGCTTATTTGTACATGCATCTGTTAGGGGATCGTAGGTAGGCTGGGGGGTGGCTTGTCTGAAATGCGTTTTCTCAAATGTTGGCCAGTAGGCTGGTTGTTGGCTGGGGTCATGAGAATAATTGAGCCATGTTGTTCTTATCACCAGCAGGTTAATGCAGACTTGTTCACATCTCAGCAAGGGTCCAAGGGAGA
>NW_007753505.1:0-8478 GCF_000696425.1 Galeopterus variegatus
AACTGGCCCGCCCTTTTTTTTTTTTTTTTTTTTTTTTTTTTTAAGAATGAGCAGGGAGTAAGATCCTTCTAGGAATAAGATGAGTATTTACAGGAGGAGGACAATCTTTTCACTGGGTTTCATGTGATTTCTTTGTGCAGCTAAAACTCCATCTCCAACCACCCACAGAGCTCAACATTCTCAACAGTAGATCTCTCTTTTTCTGGAGTAGTGGGTGGTTTCAAACACCTGTTTGTTCTCTGCAGTGGGTGCTGTTGGTGCCTGCACATCTCCCCTCTGCCTGCCTTGGAGGACATCTGCAAGACACCTCCCTTACATGCTTAGGGCCCTCCTGCGTCTGCCTGCATGACTTCGCTGGCTGCAGGGACTATGGCGGCCTTGTGGGGCAGGCCAGGAAGGTGGGAGAGTTGACATCCCTGGTTGGTTTTCTCTGATGTGGGCCAAGAATTGGAGGATAAATACCCCAGCTTCCTCGCCCTCCAGTGGCACAGTTCTGAGGTGTGCTTACGAAGCCTCTCAGAGGATCCTGAATGGCGCAGAGGCTCCAGTTGCTCTTAGTGACAACCTGCTCTTTAAGATGTCCTTAATTGACTTTCCTCCCTTCCCTGCCTACTTCCTCCCTCACTTCCTCAGAGTGCCTCCTGGGATAACCTCCATAAACCTGTCCTGTAATCCTTATCTCAGGATCTGCTTTTGAGGGAGAGCCGCACTAAGACAATCTCTGAGCTCTCTATTGCATCTGCAGTTTGTGGGGGTTCTTGGGGGAAGAAGGAGAGGGGAGGGGGATGAGAGCTTTTTCACAATCCTGTGCTTCTCCCTCAATCATAAGGCTTGGAGTGTGTGTGTGTGTGTGTGTGTGTGTACTTAAAAGTAGATCCTCATCAGCTAGAGGGAAGCAGAGTGAAAAGAAAAAAGGGGTCACCAGTGTCAAATGTTGCTGAGAAGAGAAGAATGATAAAGATTGGGGAACATTCTCTGGACTTAGTGAGGAGGTCTTTGGTAGCACTAACAAGAGCTATTTTAGTGGAATGTTGGGGCCAAACACATATTAGAATGAATTGGTAATTATCTCTGTATACTTTCCAGTCCCTCTCCTTTTTAAACAAATACAGGGAGAGTCATTTAAAGCAAATGTACCTAGTTTGTTCTTTGGTAAGTGGAGATTATTACCAGAGATCAGTATCATTTGACAGCAGTGGCCATGAGCCAGCATTCAAATGCTTGCCCAACTCCAACTATCCTCTGGTTCCCCTCTTCTTACCCCCCTCCCTTCTGTGTATTAGATTGCAATAGTGACATGTAAAAATATATTTTTTCCATAGGAAATGAAGTGAGGGGGATAATATACTTGATTTTCTTTTCATATAGCCTCATTATGTTCAAGTAACATTAAAACTTGGAACTCCAGATTAGAAAGTAGAAAAGAGAAAAGAAAAAGTTAGATCCTTACTAGGAAACTGTTAAGGACATCTATCTAAGTTATTCTTAGACAGGAAAAGTAAAGAACAGGGCAGCAAACCCTGGGGGAATGAGCCTGGGCCTGGAAGAGACCTGAGATAGGTTCTGTAGCAGAGTCACTCACGGTGTGACCTGGGGCAGGAAACTTCCCCTTTCTGGGCCATGGCTTCCTCATCTGTAGAGTAGAAGGTTGGTCTTCGGCATCGACATTCTAGGGCACTCTCTGGATATATTTCATCAACTGCGTGGTGTGCAAGCTCTGCTTCTAGGGCCTACCTAGGTCTGTCTGAGGTGGGAGAAGGAATGGAAAGCAGGATGAGCCCTCATTCATTCACAAATAGTTCTCAAAGCCAACTTTGTGCTAGGTCCTGTTCTAGGCATGGGGGATAGAGAGGGGAACAGAGAGAGTCTCAGCTGCCCACTCTGATTCAACCAAAGAAGGGCTTGAAGGTGGGGAGGATTTGGAGGTTGAAAAAAAAACTAAAAACAAAAAACCCGGTAGAAAACAAGTCTCTTCTCACTTCATTATTTAGCTGGCACCTATTAATACATAAATGCAACTATTTATTTATTTATTTTAAAATTAGATGAACCGTTTGCTCTTCAGCAGGGAACAGAGCCCTGTGGGAAAATAACACTCAGGATAGGGGTATTTTAATGGGAAAAACTTAGGAGTGTGGGTGCTGTGCTGGAGAGTGAGGTGGGATGGGTAGTTTACAGCAAGGGGCTTGGGCAGCACAGGGATGTGGGTGCCTGACTGTGGGCAGGAAGAGGGGTCTGTTCAGGGGTGGAGGCGGGCTCTCCATCTTGGGCCTTCCAGTTTTGCCAGTGGCTGGTCCTAAAGTTACCAGTCAGGTCACAATGCTGGTTTCTATAAATGGGGGATGGAGGTGGGGAGGGGGCAAAAATGGAAATGATTTATCATCCTAAAGCAACAGATCTGGGCATAGGCCCAGTGCCACTGAAAGGGTTCTTTTCATGATGCATGGGCAACTCTCTTTACTTCCTAAGTCATCAGAAAGGCGATTGGAATGACTTTTAAACATGGACCCTGTCGAGTGATGCAAAAGTCCCATGATTTACAACCCCCAAAAGTTTATCTTGCTCTGGGAAAAAAGAAGACCTTGGAGCCAAAGCTTCACATTTAGAAGCCAATAAAAACATCTTAAAATAATGCCCCCTCCTTCCTCCTGCTCCATAATGAGAAATGGAGAGATTTAGCAAGAGGCAGGGTCTGTGGGTAAGACTATTGCAATCACCAGTGATTGAGCTTCAAGGTCCAAGTACTTTGTTGTGGGCACTGGAACACTAATGATTTATAATTAACTCCAACAAGAAAAACCAAATGCCATGCACTTTCCTAACACAGCTACAAAAATAACCACATTCACAGTGTTTGCAAAATTAGAAACAAATGTCCCAAGGAGCATAAGAGCTCCATGCTGTCCTACCCAAGCTTTGGAGGAAGAAAAATACTGGCACTCCATTACGACCGCAAACGATGAGCCAATATCATTTGTCATGGGAAATTCATCTGGGCAAAATTGGATTGCACCATTAGCCCTCAATGACTCTGAGAAATAACCATACTGAAATGCCTCAAATTAAAAGCAGCCAAAGGCTGGGCTTAACATCCTCTCTTCTTCTAGCTGCTGTTTTGTTTCTTTATCCCTTCTTTATACATGGAAGCACTAAAAGGTGGAAAATAAATGTCTAATTGTACTCTTGTTCCTGAAGCCACTCAGACCCATGTGGTTCTTTTTTAAAAATGGGAACAGACAAGGATAATGACCATGACATGTACTGGGGGGCTCCGAGGTGGTACTGAAGGACATAGTAACCTTAGTTCACTGTTGATGGATGATGGGGACAGGGGACTGATGATTTGGCAACTGAATTGATAACCTTAGTTTAAAAAATATTTTTTTAGTGTATTATATGAATTCCATCCCATGAATAACCTTAGTTCTTGTGCTGTTGTGCAACATGAAAGGTTTGATTCTGGACACTCACTCAGGAGAAATCATCTATAGGACCCTTTTAATGTTATCGAACATCAAAGTCAGACAGCAAACGACAGGATTAATATCCTAAAACAATAGTGAACTAAGACTAGGCATTATAGTAAACACTTTACAGGCTTCTCCTTTAGTTTGCACAATGCTATCAAATAGTCTTTACTATAATTCCCCTTTTACAGATGAGAAAATAAAGCATCTGAAAGTTTAATAACGTGCCAAATTTCAGTTGGTGAGGAGCAGAGCTGAGAAAAGGACCCACTATTATTCGACTCCAAAGTCCATGCTCTACACCAACTCTTTGGGGGGTTTCTGTGCATTTTTCTCCTTCAGGGCAATGGTTCCCAAACTGTGGCTCACAAGCTCTGAGGGGCCTTAGGAAAATTTTGGATGACGTTGCCATTATTTTCCTAATTCTGTATGTCAGAGAGGTAGAGAACAAAACCCTTTCAACTCTCACATCTCATAAGTCTATGAATTAAGTAATGTGCCTCCCCTCATGGGTCCCTGACAGTACTATTCGCTGAGTGAGAAGGAATATAGATGAATGAACTTTCAAACTGACTAACTTAAAGGTAGTAGAAATAAAATGTGAACTTGAAAAGTACCTGAGAATCAACTGTCTGGACCTTGTCAGTCTATGCAAACTTTGTGCAATGAATATGCAAATTTCCTATATATTTTCATGCTTATACATTTCTAAGAGACCTGGATATGGCCTCCTGGGAAAACGCTGGTTTAAGCCTTTCTGCAAAAGTCACCTACGAGACTGAGAATTTCTACTGTTTCTGTCCAAAACATGGGATTAATTGAAGAAATTCTCACTCCTTGTTTTTTGCTTGAAAGAAATTAATTCTTATTATGGGAATTTTTTTTAATGTCCTAAAACTGTCTGGACTTCAGGAACTTGCACCTTGTGTGTTAGCTGCTTCCTGTCCCTAAGGAATATAATCTATCTAAGCTGTTAAGTTATTGTGAATACCAGAAACAGGACATTTTTACAGTGTTCAGGATATGAAGCTAAAACATATTAGACTGCTGTGTGTATGTGTTTTTACTCACATTTAAAACTAGTTAAACATTTTAAACCTCTTTGGATTTATACAGGGTGAGTTATTACAAGGCTCCTAAACTTTCTAGAGGCAGCAATCTTCTGGTGATCTTTATCAAGTTATTCTTTATTTTCCTACATGGCTGCCTGTTTAGTTCTCTCTCTCTCTCTCTCTCTCTCTCTCTCTCTCTCTCTCCCCTTTCATTCTTTTGTCTTGAACTTGGCCTTAACAGGGAAATAAAATACATTTGAAAGAAATCCAATGGTCAAATTTGCAAATGAGAATACAATTCGAAGGCAATGCCAAAGGTGTTAAACAATTTTTTAAAAAACTTTTAAATTTTTCCGTAAATTAGGCTGCACATTTTAAATCTTAAATATATATAGAGTTGTGAGGGATCTTGTGTGTAGCGAGAGGCTTAATTCCAGCAGTGCTTGACAGCTGAGTGTTCAGTTTTCCAGTGGTCACAATAGACACCATCAAAAACTCATTATTTTTTGAGCGCCACAAATGGCAGGGTGGAAGGAAGAATCAGAGAAAGTTGGAGTTGGCCTGAACTCAGATGTCATCTACCCCAGGGGTTTCCAATTTTCTTTTCTTTTCTTTCTTTTTTGAGGTCAGGAAACAAACACTGTCCAGAAGCCTGATGTATAAAATGTGAGCGCCTCATACTTCTCCGTTAGAACAGAGCATTCGTCTGCTGGGAGTAGGTACACAAAATGCTTAGGATTATAGATTAAAATTTCTTGACCTCGGACCACCCTCTCATTTTCTTGAGGGAGAACCCAAGTCCCAGAAAGCTGAACTGAGTCGTCCAAGGTCACACTGTTAGAAAGAGGTGGAGAAGGCACTTGAACTAATCATGCTGCTCTTTCTTTTTCTACTGCAATGTTGCCGCATATTTGTTTCATAGAATGCAGAGGAATTATGTATGTTTGCTAGTGAGAAATCCAACAAACTCTGTGTGTGAAAAAAAGCTAAGTATATGTAAGGATAAGGTTGAATACTTTGTGAAGGCTCATTAAAGTGATCACTAAAAATATATATATGTAGCTGGTGAATTAGGAGTGTGAGAAATAACTGTGAAAGATTGGTATAGCAATATTGTAAAAACTCTGCATCCACTCGATTTTTTCATTAGTGTCTTTAAGATCTCATTACTCCTTAATGAAATGTAAACTGGACATTACATTATGAGTTCAGTTTGTGAAAAAAGAAAATGACCAATTTCTTTTTTTTTTTAAAAAAGATGACCGGTAAGGGGATCTTAACCCTTGACTTGGTGTTGTCAGCACCACTCTCACCCAGTGAGCAAACCGGCAATCCCTATATGGGATCCGAACCCATGGCCTTGGTGTTATCAGCACCACACTCTCCCAAGTGAGCCATGGTCTAGTCCTGAAAATGACCAATTTCAATCAATAGACTTATTCTCAATGAATGCGAATATATGAATGAATGAAAAAAATGTACATTTATATGTCTAAAGTTAAAATAAAATTGTTAAGTTATATAAGTACTATTATTTGTAATTATTTATGATTAACTGGCTTAAAAAAATTGTTTGGCCAACTAACAGTCTCAACCACATGAAAACGAGGACTTCTTCTTTACTCTAACCCTGCTTATGTGCTCATATTCACTGACACCAATGTGAAATCTTTTCGCTCTTTGATTTACAATTTTTCTCAAAGTTATGATGACATCACTACAAATCCAGAATATATGCTTTCCTACTGAATTTAAGTATATAATATGCTGCATTTATAAGGCAAAACATTATTATCCTCTGTAATTCCAATTTAGAGTTACTATTTTTTTTTTTTTTTTTGTCTTTTTCTGTGTCAGGCAACGGATCGCAACCCTCAGTGTTGCCCCCGTACTGGACCGGGACCGGCAACGGGATTGCAACCCCCGGTGCTGCTCCTGCGCCTCGCTCAGCCAGTGAGCGGGAACCGGTCTGTATGTGGGATCCGAACCCTCGGGCGGGAGCGCCGCCGCACTTCCCAAGCGGCGCACTATCCAGTGCGCCACCGGGCCGGCCCTAGAGTTACTATTAATTGATATGTAAGAAATATAATTAAAAAGGTCCCCAGAAAAATCTCTATGCAAAATTGCTCTGCACTTTTGTTCCAGCAAATATGGTAGTTTCTGCCTTCGTGGAACTCACCCTCAAAAATCTCATCTTACATTACCACCATTTTGTTAGAACTTTTGTGTTTCTTTTGTCATGAGGGAACATTCATTATGTGGATGTATGGATGGTTTTGAAGTTGCCCTGGGTATCTCACCAAGCAGATACCTGATGTTTGGACAGGCTCAAATCCAGGTGGATTTGATCAGCTGAGATGGGGTACAATAAGCAGAAAGTATAGTTAGCTCAGAATTCAAGAAATCAAGTTGTTGCCAAAAGTAGCACAAAAGAGAATTTTAGTCTCTGTCCTGTTTAATCTTTTTTGTTGAGGGGGTGGTGGGAACCTAGGTCCTAGCTTTGTAAAAAGCAGAAGGAAATTGAGTAGTGCTAGGCTAGCCAAATCCTTCCTGTGATTAAACCAGGGGCAGAGATGCTAGGATTTCCTCACTACCTCACACCCAAGTCATCCTTGCAAAGGGCTGACCAATTCTATGGACAAGCATCCATTTATAGGCAGGATTTGGTTCTGTGTCTGTTCTAAGTACCTTTTTCTTGTGGACAATTCATTTTCAGAGAAACTAGGCATCGCAGTTCGTCAGAGCTTGGGTGGTCCAATTACCAGTTCTTTATTGAAAGTTCTGCAGCATGCTGACAACAGCAATGAAGTTCTGGTGATCATGCACAGATCTGCAGGCCTTTGAGAGCATGCAGATATCAGTGTGTGTAGTGGATTGACTTGTATCCCCACAAAGTTTAATGTGTTGGAGGCTGGATCCCCACTGTGACTGTTAAGAGGGTGGGAAATCCTATTATGATAATTGAAAGGTGGAGCTTTGAAGAGGTTATTAAGTTGCTGATTTAATGGTGGTCAGGGATGTGGTTCTGAGGGCTTTAAAAGAAGAGCACATGAGAAGTTCTCTCTCTCTGCTCTGCCATTTCACAGTGTGATACCCTGCTGTCACTGAAGTCACCACCAAAGAAAGCCTTTACCAGATGTGTTCCTGGGACTTTGGACTTCTAGCCTCTGAAACCGTAAGCAATAAATTTTTTCTTATAAGTCACCCAGTTCCAGATATTTGTTATAAGCCAAAGAAAAGGACTAATGCAGTGCACATGCCCTTTTCCACTTCCCCGTTCCCCTTGCAAAATCAGGGTGGAGGTTTATCCCAGAAAAAGGATGGATAGGGTGGGACTTCAGGCATTTGATAGGTTCTGGGAAGCTGCCCCCTCCACCCTGACAGCAAACACCACTCTTTCTTCTTTTGTCATCTCAGGCATATATTTCCATCATTAAAGATTCAGCACCCCTCTGATTCTAAGAAGCATTGTATTTTTCTTCAAATATGGAGAAATCACACTTTAATTGGATTACCATCTTTATAGAATTAGTACATTTCTTTGATTTTAAGATGCATTTTTTCTGCCACATTTTAACACTTGGTAAGCTGTTATTAAATCGATGATTCATTTAAAAAGGGATGACTTCTTAGAGTCAGGAAAATACCATAGCTTTTTCAGTAAATTTTTTTTTTCCTGCCCAGTAAGGGGATCGCACCCCTTAGCACGGTGTGGTCTGCACCACGCTCAGCCAGTGAGTGCACTGGCCATCCCTATATAGGATCCGAACCCGTGGCCTTGGCACTACCAGCGCAGCACTCTCCTGAGTGAGCCACGGGGCTGGCCCTTTCAGTAAATTTTTAATTTTGACTTTCAGTGAAATTGTGTACCATAAGATCATGGTGGTAGTGATGGGAGAGGCAGAAGTGTGTGTGGGGGGCGGGGGGGGGGAGATTCTTGAAATGGAAGACATACTGTG
>NW_007753506.1:0-5893 GCF_000696425.1 Galeopterus variegatus
GACAATATGGGGAGGTGCAGCAATGATTAAGGCAGAGTTAGCAGTCACATAGGGAGACAGACGTGTGCAAGACAGAATGGAGTGAGGACTATAATAATGAACAAACACAATAGCAGGGAACAACAGACCAAGGGTAATTGCTACTAGCAGAATAAGGGAAGATGTCCTGAAAGAGGTGGCACTTAAAACAGAAATGCTGCTTTCTGAAGGACTGAGGTTAAAGAGTGTGTCTTTATTGCCAGCCTGCACTGCCCTGTATATGGATCTGTTGTTCAGCCTGACGTTGATGGCCCCAAATAACATTCACCCAAAGCCTGATCCTTCCTCACTTTTGGTTCGGAGTGGTCAGATCAAGGACTTGACGAGCAAACTTCATCTGTGAGGATTCTCTCCCAATCTGGCCCATGCCCCTTGCTCTGCCCCATGAGTTAGCAGAGAATCCAGGACTGGAAAGAAATGAAGCTGGACCCCCAAGGGGAGGCTAAGGAGAGATGATGTGTGCAATCGGCACCATGGCATTTGCACGGGTCTTAGCATTTGAGGGTTGGATTTAACTGAGTAACATTTTGCAGCCTGGAAAGAAGTAATACATCATGGGCCCAAAGCAAGTTTTCCTTTTTCCTTGGAGGGCGTGAGAGCACAGTAAGCAGAGAAAAGCAGGCGGCAGCTGGTTGAGGTGAGAGAGAAACAAGGACGGTAATATTCTGTGTTGTATTCTGGTCCATTTTATATACATCAGGATACAAGTTGATGAAGTGTGATGAAGTCCAGGGGCGCAGGGCTCTATCCTAGGCTCCTTTTTCTTGCCTCCTCCACCGAATGCCGTCCTTGTCCAGGTGGCACCCTTTCGGCGGGAAGGCTGCTGGTCTTGTGGTGACCGATGTGAACGAAACAAGGACGGTAATATTCTGTGTTGTATTCTGGTCCGTTTTATATACATCAGGATACAAGTTGATGAAGTGTGATGAAGTCCAGGGGCGCAGGGCTCTATCCCAGGCTCTTTTTTCTTGCCTCCTCCACCGAATGCCGCCCTTGTCCAGGTGGCACCCTTTCGGCGGGAAGGCTGCTGGTCTTGTGGTGACCGATGTGAACAGGAGTTGGAGTACGATGCTCTCAGCTCCAGTTCAAGACTGTAGCGTGAGACTGCCTCGGTCGCTGAGGGTGGCCTCCCAGCCTCACACAGATGGTGGATCCCAGGACACCGAGAGGCTCTACACGTTTCCTGTGGCCACGCAGAAGCCCATGGGCAGAGCTGGGGAAGGGAGGAGCTGTCAGGCTCAGCAGCTCATTACCTCCAACCCCTGACGTCATGTCCTATTTCCCATTAATCTGAAAAATATGACAAGCTGTATATTTTGTGTCGTTGTGTGCAATAACCTGTCAGTTATCTAGAGCCCTTGGGAGCAAACCACGGATGGCATAAGAGAGGTGGAGCACAGCTCAGAGGTCAGACGGTTCCACGCCTGGCCCTGGAAGGAAGGTGTGAACAATGTCTCTGGCAGGTACTCACCTAGTAAACGCCCAGCCTGTCCCTGATCTGTCTTGTAATAGGGAGCACCTTCCCTCAGGGGCAGCTTGTTTCTCTGTTGCACATTTCTAGCCACTAGGAGGTCATGGAGCCAGAATGACAACTGCTGACTTTCCTCTTTTGGCTCCAGTTCTGCTTCCTGTAGCCACACAGAACAAGAGAACCCTGTTGTATAGGTCAACCCTTTAAATATTTAACAATAGCTACTGTGTCCATACAGTTCTCATATACGTAAGCTTTTTTCCCTCCACCCCAAACACTCCTGGGCCTTTCCACATGTCCTCACGTGATGTGGGCTCTTCAAACAGTTCATCATGTTGAGCATCCTCCCTGGGACTCAAAGGCTTGGGAGACTCAGAGAAGGAGCCTGACATGCTCCTGACCCAGTGTCACTGTGCCAACCCTTTTTTGCAGTGCCAGACGCTGGTGCTGGGGATATGGAGATGAATTATCATGACCCCACTCTCAAGGAGCTTAAGTTCATAGTGAACTCTCCAAGCTTGCAGATAACTAATGACCTCTCCTGAGAAATGAAGGGACAAACTGTTGGAGAAAATTTATGAAAAGTAACTGTGATGCTGTAGAAAAACATCATGTGGAAAAAATCATGGGGGAAAATTGACCCCCAAACCAGTCATCTGTAATGGTGGGCTCAGAGGTATCAGCTATGCCTCAGGAAAAGGCCTTTGGGGTTGATTAACTCTTTCTAGAAACATCCTTGTGATGAGTTACAGCACCGCAGACCCTTGAAATTCTCAGAAAACATTTTAGAAGCCAAACTAGGATCACATCACTTGGTGATTTACCAGATCATGGCAAAGCCTCACATGTGTCCAACTTAGGTCCTCACACCTAAAGGACACTCAACCAGGGTGGAAACATTTCATGGAAGGAAAAGTAATGTGATCACCCAAGACCTGGGAGGCATTCACGTGAAGACAGACTCACATGGGTAAGAGCCCCCTACTCTAGGAGGAAGGTGGAGAAGAGCGAGACGGATGCTCACTAAATTACAAGACGGGCCGAGTGTCCGTGTGTGTTCATCTAACCCTGACGTACTCGCCTAGGGACAGTCCTCTAGAGTAGGAGCAGGAGGTTAAGAGTGAAAATGACTCAGTTCTAGCTCCAGCTTTGTTTCCAGTTGATGCAATATTTGGGCAAACCATTCTCTCTCAAGCCTCAGTTTCCTCAGCTATTAAATAGGGATCACAGCACGTGTCCTGCCTGCCCACGATATTACTTTGAGGACTAAGATAAAGTGTTGTATGAATACTATTTAACCAGCTATAGGCTGATTAAAGCTATTTTTATCTGCTCTCTAGGAGGAAAAAGTAATATTCATCGAAGTAGCAGAATTTCATAACTTTAGCACAAGAATTTTGACAACTGCTGTATGGTCAAGATTATGTTTTTTGTTGTAAATCAATGCATCGTAACAATGCACTTTGTGTGCGTGACCTCCGCGCCTCACCGCAGCCCTGCAAAGTGGGTATTATTACCAATCTTCAGATGGGGATACTGAGCTTGGTGAGGCAGAGGCTTCCCAAAGCCACAGAGTGAGCTCATCTGGGACACAAAGTCAGGCCTGTCTGACTCTCAAAAGTGTTTTTTCATGTGCGACGTGGCTGAAGGTGATGTCAGGCTAGCTGGGTTTCCAGCCATCCAGTGTCAGTCCCTCAATTGCCAATCCTGTAGGGAAAACCATGGTGCTGCCTGCTGGGAGGCAGGACACGCTGACCATGTCAGTCTCTGCCTTAAGATGGGGTCATCTTTGTGAACATCCCTCCTTGTACTTAGCAGGAGTAATGTGTCACTCTCAGGGCCTGTTGAGCCGAATAGAGTTGTTTGTGCCTCTGTTAAGCAACCCCGGAATGCCATGTTTTTG
Source organism: Galeopterus variegatus (assembly GCF_000696425.1). Classification (NCBI taxonomy): domain Eukaryota; kingdom Metazoa; phylum Chordata; class Mammalia; order Dermoptera; family Cynocephalidae; genus Galeopterus; species Galeopterus variegatus. Next base: position 3,414 of record NW_007753506.1, read on the forward strand.
ATTTCTCATTTCTATTTTTTTTATAGTCTTTTTTTCCCTGACTCTTTCTATGTTGTCAGATTGTCAGCTGTCACTTCTTACTTTTGTCAACTGAGTAGCTTCTGTTCCTGACTCTAATTTGCTGCGTCTTAATTGCAGCTTCAGCAACCAGACACCCAAACAAGTTAGCACTGTGCATGAAGTAAGACGCTCCCACAGTCCGTCCCAGACCCTGGCTCCTGGTAGGTGTGGGAATTTCAGAGCGTCTGCCTTTGTAGCAGAAATGTCTTCTTTTGCTTCCCAGTGAGAGTGAGATGATTCTTCTGCAGGTCAAGGGATCTCAGGGGTGAGACCAGAGTGAGTGACATACAACAGGGTGACTTCGCTGTGCAGAGCTGCATTTGGCCCTCTGCTCTTTTTGAGAAGTCACAAGAAACCCAGCCTATCAAAGTGTCCTCTTAAAAGAGAGCCAGAGTCTGTTAAGAGCCAGACCCTGCATCGGGGGTCTTCTGCATGTAGAGCTTTATCCTGGGTGTGGTATTGAAGCCCCAGAGAAGAGGGAAAACAGGAAGCCTGAAGAATAGTGATGGGACACAAGGTACTCACAGCAGAAAACGTCTGACGCAGGTTACAGGGCTGTCAGTGGCGCCCAGCAGGTAACTAACGCGCAAAGCTGCACAGAGCAGGGCTGGGGCAAGGTAGCGGAAGGTTTCGAAGGGCTTAGTCACTGGCTTTGGTGTGGTCGATTAGAAAAAGATGAGACTTACGGCACAGGTGAGTTTTAAGTAGAAAGCAGAGATTTGACAGGGAGGAGAAACATGCTTGGGAGATTGACCAGGTTCAGATTAAAGTGTTCTTGGCCAGGAGACATTGAAAGAGGAGACTCAAGAACGGGCTGCGGCAGAAGGAGGAGAGAGCACGGGGGCTGAGGGCAGTGGCTGGAGGAGGTTTCTGAGGCAGGGTGGGGAGAGAGCAAGACAAAGGGTCGTGCCGATGGGGAACACAGGAGCTGCTTTCTACCGGCTTCTCTGGAATTTAGGTGGGTGGTGCTTCAGGAAGGCTTTCAGGACTCACTGCATGGCTGGATGTGCAGGCGAGGGTGGGCACAGGCGTTCAGTTCTACACTCACCCTCTGTCCCGGGGAAGCTCTGGGCAGGTCATTTAGCCCCTGTGGACCTGTTGAAGCTCCTCTCCCTGACAGTTGCATCTCCTCCATAAAACCTCCAGGCTTTTGTGTGGTGACAGGTGCAATTCTGTCTGTGGGAGGGAGTCAAAGGCCTCAGGTAGATCTGAAGGACTGATCTTGCCTTGGAAGGAGCAGGAGACTGACGTTGGGATGAGTTACCATGGACACAGCCCAACTGTTTGATCCCACGAGCCAGTGTTGCACTGCGTGTCTCTGGAACCCCGAGCTCCCCAGTCCTGCTGATGATATTCCCTGGAGTGATGTTCTCCACCCATACCACACGGGTATGTAACCAACATAAACAGAAAATGTCTTAACACATTGGGGAACATCAGCAGAACACACGTTACGACAACCACCGCCAGCCAGCTAGATTTAACTAGCCCGGCACGCCCAGGCTTCTGCACAGGCATAGGCCTCCGTTTTAGAAAGGGCAAACCACAGCATTTTGTGGGTTGGAAGTCACAGAGAGAGAGAGAGAGAGAGAGAGAGCAGACTTTGAGATCCCCCTGGGAGGCTGCTTCCTCTAGTACCTTCTTAGGATTATCTCGAGGTGGGGAACATCAGCAGAACACACGTTACGACAACCACCGCCAGCCAGCTAGATTTAACTAGCCCGGCACGCCCAGGCTTCTGCACAGGCACAGGCCTCCGTTTTAGAAAGGGCAAACCACAGCACTTTGTGGGTTGGAAGTCACAGAGAGAGAGAGAGAGAGAGAGAGAGAGAGAGAGAGACCAGACTTTGAGATCCCCCTGGGAGGCTGCTTCCTCTAGTACCTTCTTAGGATTATCTCGAGGTGTTCAAAGATGTTGACAGTTGGGGAATTGCCAGGGATTGCTGTCTGGCCCTGGCAAACAGGTTGGCTTGGACGTGAAGAGACTGGAACTTAGCCTCCGTTGCTCAGCCCGTGGAGGGGCTCAGCCTCACCTGTTTCTTTCACAGAATCCTTGTTCGACCGAACCTAGTCAAGAGAAATGGACGGGGACTGGGAGGACTGGGGTTTTGAACTTTTCACTTGAGCATTTTGGTCTGGAGCAGGGAAGGAGCAGTGGTATGATTTCCAGCTATTGTCAGCCCTAACGCGATGGCAGCTGTTGCTGAGGCTGATGTCCCACCCGGTCCTCAGCCCCGGGTCAGGGAGGCAGGCTCAGCACAGATGCATGGAGCCCCACGCGCCCAGCGCTCCTCCTTCCCTCTCCTGAGCTCCCCGCCTGATGCCACGTGCAGATTTCTCTGGATCCCCACGCGCCCAGCGCTCCTCCTTCCCTCTCCTGAGCTCCCCGCCTGATGCCACGTGCAGATTTCTCTGGAGCC
>NW_007753506.1:6430-8478 GCF_000696425.1 Galeopterus variegatus
AGAAGGTGGAGAGCTGCATGAAAGGCCTGGGGAGTCACACCAGGGAGGTCTCTGACATTTAGATGCCTGCTTCAAGGCAGAGTCCAAGAGGCCCAGCTTGAGCTCAGGATGCTGTGGTGGGAGCCCAGGCTTGCCTGGCCTGGCCCCTCTGGTGGAGGAAGTAGGCAGCCCCTGTGTGGTGTGACTGGCTCATTCATTAATCCACTCGTCATTCAATCAGTGGTTCCACAAGCAGCTACACTGTGGCAGAAACCAGAGGTAACAAAAATTCCTGGCCCTCAAGTTTGAGAAAAAGATGTCAGCTGGCACCTCCAGATGCATGACAAATGCAGAGATGGAATGTGCAAAGTGGGCTCTCGGAGGTGCACAGAAGGGGCTCCTGAGTCCGTCAGCGGAGGCCTCCAGAAGATGCAATGGCTGTGCTGAGGTTTGAATGATGAGTTGATATAAGCTGGGTGTAGAAGAGAGGGAGGGGCATCTCAGGCAGGGAGAACAGCATAAATCAGGTCACGAAGGGGTAAAAAAGCACAGTCATTCAGGGGCTGCAAGGAGTCGAGTGTGGCCGGAATGAAGAGTATGCATGGGAGCAGGGTGGACGTGAGGCAGGAGTGAGATCCCGAGGTCGACCTTGACTACGTAGCTAGTGATGTGTGAGGATTTTAAGTAAAAAACTGTGAGATGCAACTTTAAGAGGTTATTTGAGGGATTGAAAAAGTTCTCCCTAATTACTTTTCCCAAAAGTATGTCACAGCCAGTGCAAAGCAAGAACTTGTGGAGGTGAGGCATCGCTGCACCTCTAGTGGGAGAAAATGACAGCTTCCGGAGAAGGAAACCTCCAATGAGGAAACTGAGGCTCAGGAAAGAAAACGCAATAGTGCAAGGCCATGCAGCTAATTAGTGCGAGAGCTTAGTCTTCTGAGTGACAGTCAAACGGAAAGGATGACTTTGCAGCTTTGCTCAAGGGTGCCCTGGCTTCTCCTTTTCAGTGTTACTTGTTACCTGTGGTGGGAGTATTCACGGGGGTGTTTGTACAAAACCCACATGCAGACTACAAATTCAGCATCACCCACATTTTGCCACACTTCCTGCAGGCTGAGCTGGGTTTGCTTGTTTGTGTTTAATCTCCTCCTGTTCCCTGCTGCCCTGGGTTAGTGATGATAAAGAGCAAAGACAGACTGATAGGGCAGTATCAGGCAAGGGGACTGGAACACCAGGTCTAGTCATCAGGCCTGGGTCCTTGAGAATGGGCTTATCAGATTTTACACATCTGGGTAAAGTAGTTACCTTGAAAGATAACAGAATTATGATTCAAAATGTCCTTGACAGGATGAAACTATGAGCCCAAACCAACAAGGTGAAATTTAATCAGTGGTACATGCAAAGTCAGTCAATACCATGCTGGACAGAGGGACCGAGTCTGGCAGGCATTGTGTGCAAGACACGGGGGTTGGTGATGAGTTGAGCACGGCTGAACATGAGCTCTCAGTTTGTTGCCAGAACATGAACTTGTCTTAGGCTGAAGCAAGGAGCTCATGGGCACAGATTGCAGGTAGTTATGGTGTTACTGCCTTTGAGCTGTCATTCATCACGGAGGATGGTGCTTCATTCTGGGAACCCCATGCTAAATGGCAGATTGACACTAGAGAAGATTCACAGATGTTGCAAACTGGGGAGCCTGGGAAGATTTCAGCCAGTAGATATTTAAAAAATTTGGTTCAAAAGATGATTTAAAAACATTAAATGGGAATATTTTCAGTTGGATCCCATGCTCACTAATTCCTTACATCTCCCAACATCTCCTGTTGTCTTATATACAATTCAGCAGCTCACATTTCCACTATTCCACTTAAATTTTTGACCCTTGGGTTCCCAACTCTGGCAACACACCAGAATCACCTGAGAAACCATTAAAATAGATTTGCTACTTGCACATCTGGCCGTGATAGAGTACCTTGTACAAGACTAGCTTTTCTGCCATAAACAACTAGAAACCTGGCTAAAATATAACAACTGTTTTTAGACATTAGACAACAGGCAGGTAATGCCTG
>NW_007753507.1:0-221 GCF_000696425.1 Galeopterus variegatus
TATCCTCATTTCTTCACTTCACAGACCAGGAGCACCTTAACCTTAGGGCTAATGTAAAGGGATCATAGGTTTCATGGAGTGAGTAATTGATGCCAGCAGGTGGCATCAGTGATCTCAGCATAGGCATTGCAAGATCCCACCCTCGCCTCCCATGCCACGCGCATTACAAGACACCTGGTGAACAGTGTCGTTACCTTAGTTTTCTTATGAAGTTTCTTCGT
>NW_007753507.1:5485-6390 GCF_000696425.1 Galeopterus variegatus
ATTCCAAACTTTCCCTCATCTTTTTCTCTTCTTCTAAGTCCTCCAAACTCCTCCAATCTTTGCCCATTACTCAGTACTGTGGGCTGCAACCACATTTTCAAGTATCTGTATAGCAACACCCCACTCCTTGGTACCAATTTTCTGTTTTAGTCAGTTTTGTGTTGCTATAACAGAATTATCTGAGACTAGATAATTTATAAAGAAGAGAGGTTTATTTGGCTTATGATTCTGGGACAGCTGCATCTGGGATGGACCTCAGGCTGCTTCTACTCATGGTGGAAAAATAGCAGGCAGCTGGCAGTTACAAGCAGATCACATGGTGAGGAAGCAAGGGAGAGAGGTTATTTTTGTTTTGCTTTCTAAATCTTAGCATGCATTTTTCTGAGTTTCCTCTTTTTCCACAGGTAGTTGCTATTTTGAACCCTGGTTAAGGGGCAAGATCACATTATTGATGCAAATGTAAAGTTGCTTTCCAGTTAGCCTGGAGCTGCAAACATGTCATTGTTGGTTTCTCAGGGTCTGGATAGTACATGTCTGGTGGCAGACATGTACTATCCAGACCCTGAGAAACCAACAATGACATCAGTGAAGCTTTGCCGATTCTTCCCCAAGCAAAATCAATATCCTGCAGGACCCTAGGACAGTGTCAAGGAGGAGAACGGAGGCTGGACAGAGACTCGGTGAAACCATGCACCAGGTTTCTTACATGGGGTCAGAACAGCTCATGTCCCCCTCCCTCCTGCTTTTCACTTCCCACATTCCATTCCCTCAACCCTCTCTTTAAATACCCCTCATTAAATCAGCGTCCTTGAGATGGCTTCTGTCAGGCGATTCTCCTTCAGCCTTCCCAGACACATGTGCTAACCTAACATCTCTCCTCAGGTCACTGCTCTTCCTGAATAAAG
>NW_007753507.1:8063-8478 GCF_000696425.1 Galeopterus variegatus
AAATTACTTGCTTCCAAGGTTTTCAATAAAAATTTTGGTTATTAAAAATTTTAATTAGTATGTATAATTCTCTGGGATGGTCAAAATTACTTGCTTCCAAGGTTTTCAATAAAAATTTTGGTTATTAAAAATTTTAAGTCTAATTAGTATGTATAATTCTCTGGGATGTGTGAAAAGAATAATAAGATGTGTTTTTGATGAGAAAAGAATCAGTATGAAGGAGAAGTGAGAGATGTGAAGAAGGGTATGGATATGAAGATGTAGTTCTGGATAGGACGGTTAAGAAAAAAGAGAATACTTTTGTCTGAAAACACATCTTTAGTAACGAATTTTTGCCCTTAAAAAGACTGGTTGTTTAGAAAGGAGGAAGTGTAAAAGAAAACAGAATGTCCAAAGCATGTTATGAGAAAGTCTG
>NW_007753508.1:0-8477 GCF_000696425.1 Galeopterus variegatus
CATACATCAGATGGTGTAGCTCCCGTCTCTCTGTCTTTCAGTGGTTACTACACTATGCAGAAAAAAACCTAAAGTCTTTTCCATAAACTCAGTGTCATACATAATCTGACTCCTATTTATTTCTCTGATCTCACTTCCTACCACTTTTTCTCTGGATTTTTCCATTCCTATCACTCATCCTCTGTGTTCATCCAAACACACTTACCTCAGGGCTTTATTCCTTCTTCCTCTGGCAGGAACAGTTATCTCTTGATATTCTCATGGCTTTCTGTCTCATTTGCGTTGTTCATGCCTTTCTTCCAGTGCTATCTCCTCAGAGATGCCTTTTCTAATCAACCTCTGTAAGAGAGCATTCAGTTTATAATATTAATTGCATTCATTTTTATTCATGACTTATTCATAGCATTATAGGGTATATTTTAATATGTATATATTTGTCTAGGACTTTTCTCTCTGACACCAATGTAAACTTTATGCTAATAAGAACTTTGCCTGTCTTTCTCACTACTAGATCCAGCACCTAGAACAGTGCCTGGTACATCCTAGTTGCTCACCTAATATGTGTTTACTGAATTATTAAACAATTGAATGAATCGGTTTCTTTGCCCATGGCTCCAAGAGCTACACATCTCTGGATTCTTTTTAAAGTCTTCCCTGGGGCTAGAGTTACTCACACAGGAGTTAGATGGTCTCTTTCTCCTTCACCCCACTACTTGTCTGCACATAATGGTCAGGTTCTTGGACCTTGGGGTTTCACAGTCTTAGAGTGAATCCCTATCTCTTCATCTTACTGATTGTTCCATGGGCAAATTCCATACATCTCACTCTCCTCAACTGTGGATTTGGCACAAGAATACCTACCTACTTCAAATGGCTAAGATGAGAATTAAATGTGGAAACCTTCTTACAGTAATAATCATAAAGCTTGGCACACAGTAAGAACTTAATAAATGTTATATTTATTATTTTTATTGATCTTATAAGGCTCAAAATTGAATAAAATCATTTAGTTCATTCCTATTTTGTTAAACTTTTAAAAACAATCTATTTTTAAATGTAATTCTAGGTTATTTTGTAAGAACAAACCCATGTGTTATAACCATACACTAAAACACTCTCATTAGCCTGACTAATATCTTCCATTACAGTTTCTGTATTATTTTCTGTATCTGTTACAAACTCAGCATTTAAGTTAAATTTTCTTTTAGTTAATGTGTAGTTAACTCCTTTCTAGCAGAGACTAAGTGGTCATTTATAGATAATCACTTTTCCTAAATCTTTATGTGTTGAATTTTGTTGGGTGTCAGTCTCTTTGTTAAAATAAAACATTGTTTTGCAGTTTGTGAAAAATTTGAATTATTCTATTTTCAGTTCCATTTGAATTATTCTAGTTATTATAAATACCAATAGCCAAAGAAACATGCTTTAATGAAAAACAGAGATCATAAAATTGTTCATGCAGAGCAGATTCCTAATAGAATGCTCATCCTTACATTTTATGTTAGAGCTGTAGCCAATTATATTTAGTTTTCAGCTTAATGAAGTCAATCTCAAGCAGAACTTGAGGTCTAAATGAGTCATTGAAATGTGCTGTGCTTCATAAGATAACTCTTTAGTTGACTGAGGTTTCACATTGAATCATGCAAATGGATTTTCTATTTACTCATCTAATATCTCAGAAAATTGATGCGTGAAAGGTCAATAATATCAACATGGGATTTTTTAAATAGAAAGAACGGGTAACTGAGTCATGCTTTTAGAAATTCAACATCTATTATATTCATATATCTTGGCTTTTTAATTGGTAAACTAGTAGCAATAATTATTATCAGCTTATCTTTGTACAGAATTATTATTGCATGTATTCCAGTAACATCTGTTCCTGTATTATAACCAGGTAGTTACAGGAGTAGAGCTGGAAGTAAGAGTTATATGATGTGCAAATCCCTAAATATGTAGATTTTGGAGTGCTGTTGAGAGTCAGACCCATTCCAGTTCTGCCACTAATTATGAGGCTTTGGGAATGCCATTTATATAATGAGGCTCCACTTTTCTCATTGAAAAGGAGGGGTTTGAGCTCAATTATTTCTAATATTTTTCTGCTGTTCTGACTCTGATATTTCAGTGTCTACTCATTGAATACAGGAAAAGCCTCTGGCACAAAGAACATAATCAAGATTTGATATGATAGACTAATTCAGAAGTGAAATATGAGTATAAGTTTTGCATTTTTGTGTATTAAAATTGTTAGGGGAAAAACTCTCCTCATCTAAAATCTAGAAAATTTGTACTATAATATATTGAAGTCAAGCATCCAGACTGCTCTCAACACACAAAAGCTATGAGAATGTCCATATTTTTTATGTATGTGTAAGGATAACCACCCTTTGAAGTTCAGCTATCAAATTTTATTGATTTTGTGCATACTTCTTTAATAGAGTCCAAAAGTTTTGGTTTTTTGTTTCATTTTGTTTTTCTCATAAATAATCAGTTCCATCAAGAATGTAAATACCAAACCTAAAACCTTCAAATATTTTTCTTGGATGTAAACTTCTATCTTATTGCTCACTAGAAGATTCATAAATGAATATGAAACATCTGGTATATAAAAAGGCACCTACATTGTGAAGTTAAAGGAGAAAATGTTTATTCATATTTATTGACAACATTGCTATTTTGGTTGCTGATGTACTGAGATGTCAAACAACGTATCAGTAACTTGAACAGATTTCTAAATGAAAAATGTTTGTGGTTCTCAGTGAAGATTGTTTCACTTACAAAAAAAGTTTATAGTTTAAATTCATAAATATCCATTGAAACATGTTTGAAATAGAAGTTGGTCCCTGAAAATGGATATTACTCATTTTCTTCTGATTTTCAGTGAAGTGTGTCTTGATGGTATGGAATATACTATAAAGCATATGTACCTCACAGGGCCTGGTTTTCCAAAGCCTTGCAGTTTCAAATATTGACCTTGCAGAGGACTGGAAATTTTCCTCAGGCTATAAAGTCTCTGGTGTAACATAAAGATTTGTGGCACAGCAAGGTTGCTGGCCCAAGGACAGACTAGTTAATGATTGTTATGTAAAGATACTGAGAAATTGCTGTAAGATCACTTAATTGTCTAATGGAATGTCATCTGACTTGTTTCACTGAAAGTTACCAGCCTATATTGTTAAACTATAACCCCACCTATGTTCTCTTCCTGTAACTTCCTGGTCTGGAAAATAAATGCAGGAAGAGAACCCCGATTCGGGGTTAATTTCCCAAGGAAGGGTTACCCCTTGCTTGAGGGTTCTGGCCAGAGATTAACCAGTTCAGGGTCTCTCATAGCTCAGAAGAGATGGGCTTTGAGTAATCCTTTGCTTCTCTGTCACCCAGGGGAAGTGGGATGACAAATCTGTGCAGGGCAAAGCAACACAAAGCAACATGATGGTAGTTCTAATTTATTTATCATTGAGCATAAATTAAATATGTATTAGTCAGTTTACATGCAACACACTCAGATGTTTAGATGCAGTGGCCTTCTATTTAAACAACCATCTCTTTAGCAATTCTTGATAGTTCTGTTGCCGCAGGGAACAATAAAACTGTACAGATGGCTTAGTTTTATACATGGGCTTTAAATAAGCACTGTGTCTTTCTTTTCTTTAAAAAAATCAGCTAGAATTTATTGATTACTCAATACTTGCCTAGGGGTGAGAGTTCATTTTTGTGTTGAAAACTGTGGAAATAACTTCTGCTTGTGGAAAAAGTGGGGTAGGTTCCTCCTATTCTACAACTCAATTTTACTCCTCATATTGTATAACTAAATTTTTATTTGGTTTTTACTTGGTTAAAGTATAAGATGACTCCAAAGACTTCATTTTTCTTGGCTAAGAGTCAAAATATACAACCAATTTGGAAAATGAAAAGTTTTTGGAATTGGTAATCTAGACCTTGGATTTTGGATTAAGTGTCTCTTTGCACCTTCATTATGAGTGTTCTAGTACTGAGATTACATGTGTACAGAGCACCTCACTGAAAGCCCATTTTCCATGAAAATTTGGGTATATTTTCTTTATCAGATGAAGTTAACTGAGTTGTGGAAAGTGTGCACAAGCTAGAGATTCAGGTTTACTCTGTGATCTTAGACAAATGAGATAAGACACTAATCATAGTTGTTACTGGAGGAGATGCTTTGAGTTCTCTGTCTATGCCGGCACATTCTTTAGGAACCCATCCTTGCACCATTAAGAGATGGACCAAGAAATACCTATGGCTTCCTCAAAAGGGGATATTCCCCTGTCCACTTCACATGTGGTACAAAATCATGGATGAGAAGTAATTCGCATAAGACAACAGTAGAAGCTATAGGAATAAAACGGCAAGATTATCACCAGAAGGGATCCCCCGCTCACTGCCATAACAGGAAAATTTTTCAACGTATTATCTATAAGATTACAAAAATGCTGTGGAAAAGTGATTGCTGTTTTGTGTAGTTCTTTCATTTTCTGAGATTAGAACTGTGCATTATTTACATATCTGGACATTGAGCAGAATTCAGTGACTGGAAATGACATTGTTTTGTCCCCCTTCAATAGAACATTAATTGAATTCACTTTCTGGGGTGTTAGCAAAAGGATATTTTCTGTCAAGAAGAGAGATAGCTAGGCTTCACCAAATAAGGCCCTCTTCCACATTTCTCAGACTCCATTGTCCAGACTTGGGGTCTGGACAATGTGATATTAGAAGTAAAGTAAGGCTCTTTGGGACATGGTTCTCAAAGTCATCTTGCAGAATGTTTCTGCCTTTCCTTCTCTGGCCACACAGCCCTGGTGACATAAATATCAGATGGAGGAAACTCATCCAGTCCTTGTTGGATAGAGATGTGAGCAAGAAATAAAATTTTCTTGGTTTACTCAGAGACTGTTGTCATGAAGCATGGGCTAAACTATGTTTTGACTTCCATTGTTGCTCTTGAGATTATACTTGGATACTCTAAATTCTTTGAAGATAACCTGTTTGGGAGACATGTTTTTAAGATATTTTCTTTGTATTTGGCTTTTGGTAGTTTTATAAATTGAAAGTTTATCTGTATTATCTTTCCTTGAATATACTGTGATTCTTGGCATCTTTAATCTGTAAAATTCTAAGACTTGAACATTGTTTCTGCTTCATTTTTGCTATTTTTTTCATGTGAATTCTATTAAACATGTGTCAGTTATTTCATATTATTACTTCTCTCAACATCTTTTGTCTCTCTGACTGTCACTTTGCACAGTTTCTTATGGTGTGTCTTCAAATGTATTAACTCTCTTTTCAGCTTTCTAAAATCTGCTACTAAACTCATCCATTGATTCGCCTTGTAGGAATTCAGCCCCAAATGTAAGCTAGATTACCTAGTTAGTTCCTCAATATTGAGGGTTAGTTGATTTTTACTCCTTTTTAAATTCTGGTGCAAGAAAGTGTGTGGCTTGATCTTTTAGAAAAATTTATTTATCAATATCACAAAATCAGGCAGAGGATGTGGCTAGGGTTAGGAGAGATAAACAGACTTTATTTCCTTCTCTCATTTCCTACAATTATTTAGTGTGGACAAATTGAATATAAAATCGTATCTACACCATAAGTAAATCTGCATCTTAATTGTAAGTTTCAATGTTTGTATGTCTCAATAACTATAATTTTTAAGGTGGATTTGTTATTTTCGAGTATGCCTGTCTGTTAAATTTAAAGGGCAAGTTGCACACACATATCTCTTTTGCATATACACCTGCTCATGTACCATATTGATGTAAACTAATATGTACAATGAAATATGGTGTCTTGCTAGGGCAGATGAAGTGAAGAGATACCTTACCACATGGTGAAAAAATATAGCTTATTCTCCTATGATCATCTATCTCACTCATTTCATTCAGCTCTGTTTTTCTTCTACTCTCTGATTTCTATTTTTATATTCCACAATGCTGCTTTCCTTTTACTCTCTCAGGTTTCTCCTATTTCTTACCAGTTACTTGCTAAAAGGAAATAATTAATTATTCTTAATATAAAACTAGGCCAACAATTATTTTCCTCTTCCAATGTTATCTCTAATTATGAGAAAATAAACAGTTTTCCATTTTTAAGTGATCTGAAGTGTTGGAGATCAAGTCGGTAGGGTAGTTGTGACCATGGCAGCAGGGAGGTAAAAGTATTGTGACTTTTTAACAACCTCTAAAACATCCCAATGAAGCCTAGTTTCAGCTGATTTGAATGCTAAAAATCAGAATTCAGTTACAAAAATTTTATTATCAGAAAAGGTCACCACCATCCAGCAGAGGAACTATTGAAATTATAATAAAATGTGTGATGTTTGGAGAAGGCAGACTTTTTTCTGTAACAAGAGATATAGTTTTTACTGATGATGCTTATTGCCAAATGCTTAAGCTTCTCTTCTTTCCAAAATTTACTTAGTACAAATTTTCAGCTCTTCTCTGGGATCTTATTTACTAACCAAAGAGAATTTTGTGTGTAACCAAGGCATCTTCAGATTTTCATTTCCTATTAAATCTATTTTTTAAATATTACTTTATTTATTTATTTATTTATTTTTGTCTTTTTTGTGACCGGCAAGGGGGTCGCAACCCTTGGCTTGGTGTTGCCTGCACCGCGCTCAGCCAGTGAGCGCACCGGCCAGTCCTATATAGGATCCAAACCCGCAGTGGGAGTGTCGCTGCACTCCCAGCGCTGCACTCTCCCGAGTGTGCCACAGGGCCGGCCCCTAAATATTACTTTAAAAAAATTCTTTCTTTCTTTTGTTTAATCGTTGTACAATATAAACATTTTTGTGGCCTGTTAGCAATTTCCCCCCCAGATCCTTTTCCTCCCCCCCGCTTTCCCACCTTTAGTGGCCTCAGTTATGTTCCCTCCTTTTGCAAGTTCAAGGAACTATTGTGATCGTTATATCTTTCTTTCTTTCTTTTTTGTTTGTTTTTTCAGCTTCCACTTACGAGTGAGGACATGCACTATTTCTCTTTCTGTACTTGTCTTATTTCACTTAATATAAATTTCTCTAAGTTCATCCATATTTCTATGAATAGCAGAATTTCATTCCTTTTTATGGCAGAGTATTATTCCATTGTGTATATATACCACATTTTCCTTACCCAGTCCATCACTGGACTTTTAGCTTGGTTCCAACTCTTAGCTATTGTAAATAGAGCTGCAATAAAGATGGGAGTGCAGGATCCCTTTGACATGATTTCCAGTCCTTTGGGTATACACCCAGCAGCAGCATTTCTGGCTTGTATGGCAGTTCTATCTGTAGTTGTTTGAGGAACCGCCATACTGTTTTCTATAATGGCTGCATTAATTTACATGTCCCAATAGTGTAGGTGGGTTCCCCTTCCTCCACATCCTTGCCAACATTTGTTATTCTCTTTCTTTTTGATACTGGACAGTCTAACTGGTGTGAGATGATCTCTCAATGTGGTTTTAATCTTCATTTCCCTGATGCTTAATGATGTTGAGCATTTTTTCATGTGTCTGTTGGTCATTTGTATATCTTCCTTTAAGAAATGTCTATTCAGCTTGCTTTGCCCATTTTTTAATTGGATTGTTGTCTTTTTCCTGTTAAGTTGTTTGAGTTCCTTATATATTCTGGACATTAACCCCTTGTCAGATGCATAGTTTGCAAATATTTTCCCCCATTCTTTAGGTTGTCTTTTTGCTTGTTAACTGATTCTTTTGCTGTACAGTAGCTTTTTAATTTGATATAATCCCATTTGTTTATTTTTTCTTTTGTTGCCTATATTTTTGGGGTCATATTCAGAAAGTCTTTGCCCAGTCCTACTTTCTGAAGTGTTTCCCCTATGTTTTTTTTATTAGTTGTATATTTTTTGTCTTATATATGTCTTTAATCCATTTTGAGTTCATTTTGATATATGCCAAGAGGTAGGGGTCTAGTTTCATTCTTTTACATATGGATGTCTAGGTTTCTCTGCAGCACTTATTGAAGAGGCAGTTATCTACACAATGTATAGATAACATCGCCCTTGTCAAAGATCAATTGACTGTAAGTATGTGGGTTGATTTCTGAGTACCTGTTTGTATGCCAGTACTCTGCTGTTTTGGCTACTATAGTTTTATAGTATAATTTGATGTCAGATAGCGTAATGCCTCTGGCTTTATTTCTTTTGTTCAGAATTGCTTTGGCTATTTGGGGTCTTTTGTTGTCCCATATGAATGTTAGGATTATTTTTTCTATTTCTGTGAAGAATGTCATTGGTAATTTGATGGAGATTGCATTGTATCTGTAGGTCACTTTTCACAATGTTGATTCTTCCAATCCAAGAGAATGAAATGTCTTTCCATTTTTTGTGCCCTCTTAATTTCTTTCACCTGTAATTTGTAGTTCTCATTGTAGAGATCACCAAAGAGAAATGTGAAATATTGAAAATAATTGTCATTTTGAAAAATGAAAATGTTAAATTTGTATCTGTAGACTACTGCCA
>NW_007753509.1:0-1457 GCF_000696425.1 Galeopterus variegatus
TTTGCTGTGCAGAAGCTTTTTAGTTTGATATAATCCCATTTGTTTATTTATTTATTTATTTTTTGCTTTTAGGGTCATATTTGTGAAGTCTGTACCCACTCTTACTTCCTGGTGTGTTTCCCCTATGTTTACTGTAAAGAGGTTTATTGTTTCAGGATGCATATTTAATTCTTTAATCCATTTTGAGTTGATTTTGGTATATGGTGAGAGGTAAGTGTCTAGTTTCATTCTCTTACAAATGAATATGTAGTATACCCAGCACCTTTTGCTGAAGAGGTGGTCTCTTCTCCGGTGTGTAGATTTGGTGCTTTTGTCAAGGACAGATGGCTGTAGGTGTTTGGGTTGATTTCTGGGTTCTCTACTATATTCCATTGATACGTTTGTCTGTTTTTATGCCAGTAGCATGCTATTTTGGTTATTATAGCTTTGTTGTACAGTTTACAATCAGGTAGTGTTATGCCTCCAGTTTTATTTATTTTGCTCAGGATTGCTTTGCCTATGTGTGGTCTTTTGTTATTCCATATAAATGTCTGGATAGTTTTTTTTTTTTTTTTCCATTTCTGAGAAAAATGTCACTGGAATTCTGATGGGGATTGCATTGAATCTCTGGACCACTTTGGATAATATGGACATTTTCACAATGTTAATTCTTTCAATCCCAAAGCATGGGATATCTTTCCTTCTTCTTGTATCCTCTTTAATTTCTCTCAACAGTGGTTTGTAGTTCTCTTCATACAGATTTTTCACATACTTGGTTACCTTTATTCATAATTATTTTATTTTTTTGGTGGCTATTGTAAATGGGCTAGCTTTCTTAATTTCTTTTTCTGCATGTTCACTATTGGAGAATTGAAATGCTTCTGCTTTTTGTGTGTTGATTTTCTTTCCTGCAACTTTGCTGAAATCATGTAACAACTCCAAGAGGTTTTTTTTGTGGAGGCTTTAGGCTGTTCAATACATAGGATCATATCATCTGCAAACAGGGACAGTTTGACTTCATCTTTTCCAATCTAGAAGCCCTCTATATCCTTCTCTTCTCTGATTGCTCTGGCTAGTACTTCCCACATTATGTTGAATAGGAGTGGTAGCAGTGGGCATCCATGTCTAGTTCTTGTTCTTAAGGATGATGATGGATGATAATGGCAGTGGGCTTATCATTTATGGCTTTAATTGTGTTGAGATACTTTTCATCTATACCTAACCCGTAGAGAGTCTTTACCATGAAAGAATGTTGAATTTTTTCAAATGATTTTTCAGTGTCTATAGGGATGATCATATGTTTTTTTCTTTGCTTTTATTGTTGTGGTTTATCACATTTATTCATTTGCATACATTGTACCAACCTTACATCCCTGGAATAAATCCCACTTGATCATGGTGTATAATTTTGTGTATGTCTTTCTGTATTCTGTTAGCTAGTATTTTATTGAGGATTTTTGTGTCTATATTCATCAAGG
>NW_007753509.1:3400-3860 GCF_000696425.1 Galeopterus variegatus
ATGGTATATCTTTTTCTATCCTTTCACTCTTAGTCGATGTGTGTCTTTACGGGTCAAGTGAGTCTCTTGAAGGCAGCATATTGTTGGTTCCATCTTTTTAACCCAGTCAGTCAGTCTGTGTCTTTTGAGTGGGGAATTTAATCTTTTTACATTTAGAGTTATTATTGAAAGGTCTTGATTTACTCCTAGCATTTTATTGATTTTTGTTTAAATGTCTTAAGTATCTATTGCTCCTTTCTTTCTGATTTTCTGTTTGTCCTTTGTGTTTGTTGGTTTCTTGGGGTAGTAAATAAACTTTTTTTTCTCTTTATTGTTAGCATTTTTGTTTTACTGGTAGGTTTTGTTCTTTCTTGAGTATTCATGGCAGTGTTGCTTGTTTTTCAGGTATCAAACCCAGTACTCCTTTAAGAATTTCTTGTAAGTCTGGTCATGTGATAGTGAGCTCCCACAGTTTTTGTTT
>NW_007753509.1:7993-8477 GCF_000696425.1 Galeopterus variegatus
TCATATTATCATCTCAACAGATTTAGAAAAAGCATTTGATAAAAGTTAACATCCCCTCATGGTAAAAACTCTTAACAAATAGAAAGAAAGTTTCTCAACACAAATAAGAACATGATGACAAAGCTACAGCTAACATCCTCCTGAGTGGGGAAACGTTGAAAGGTTTTCCTATAAGAACAGGAACAAATAACCACTCATATTTAACCAAATACTGGAAATTCTAGCCAGAGCATTCAGGGAAGAGAAAAATAAAGGGCATCTAAATTGAAAAGGAGGAAGTTGAATTGTCCCTGTTTGCAGGTGACATTATCTTACATATAGAAAAAATTAAACACTCCACTAAAAAATTCTTAGAACAAATGAATTCAATAAAATTACATGGTAGAAAATCAATAGACAAAAATCAGTAGTGTTTCTATAAACCAACACCAAACTTACAGAAAAAGAAAGCTATCTCATTTACAACAGTTACCAGAAATAAAAT
>NW_007753510.1:0-457 GCF_000696425.1 Galeopterus variegatus
AAGCCCCCATATTTAATGTAATCAAATCAATTCCTCTTTTATTTTATACCTTTGGGTTTGTTGTAATTCAGAAAAAGCTTTTCTTAACTCTGAGATTCTTAAAAATTCTGTCATGGTTTCTTTTTAACTTGCATGGATTCGTTGCCTTCGATTAAATTTTTGAACTTTGGGGAATTCATGGTTCTATAAATAAGTTTTGAGGTTTGGATTCAACTTTTCTTCCAATGGATATCCACTTATTACAACGCTTTTATCCTATAAACATACAGGTTATTCTTTAATTTGAGGGGAAATCATGATATTTCATTTTATTGGGTGCTAGGTAAAAGTCTCCTTTTTTTAACTCAGGTCTCTGATAGTCATAGAAAAGATCTGTTGCATGAAAATCACATGTTACAGGATGAAATTGCCAAGCTAAGACTGGAAATAGACACAATAAAAAATCAATCCTGGAGGA
>NW_007753510.1:2284-2919 GCF_000696425.1 Galeopterus variegatus
GGGATTAAGTTACAAATTGCTAATATAGACTGATATTAACAGTGTAGTCTTAGGCTGCCCAGAATAATTTTAATGTCTTTATGTTGTTATATTTCAAGACCGTGATAAAGCAGATAAATGAAAGTACCTATACCTAAAATTAGTGTTTTGAAATGAAGATTCAGTATACTGGATTACAGTGACACTTCATCCCAGATTTCCCAGAAGAACTGAAGTGTAGTTGTTGTATCTCATAATACTTTTCCTTTACCTTTTTTATGTATTTTTAGTTGGTATTTTATTTTTATTCATGTCATTTTCACTCAAATCTGGAAATATTGCAGTCCCAAATTATGTATTCTTTTTTTTTAAATCATATTTTGTCTTCATGATTCTTTTTTAATGTGTATTTTATTTTTATTTTTATTTTTTATTTTGACAATATACAATGTGATTGATTATTGTGGCCCATTACCGAAACCTCCCTCCCTCCTCCCTCTCCTCCCTCCCACCCACCAATGTCCTTTCTGTTTGTTTGTCGTATCAACTACAAGGAATTGTAATTGTTATGTCTTCTTCCCACCCACCACCCCCGGTGTTTGTGTGTGTGTGTGTGTGTGTGTGTGTGTGAATTTATTTATTTATTTTTAGCTCCC
>NW_007753510.1:7988-8477 GCF_000696425.1 Galeopterus variegatus
TAAGTTGATTTTGATTATTAAGACCTGTTGGCATAAAACTGACTTTTAGAGGAAAAGAAAACATTGTGATTTAGATATTATACCTTACTCTTGAATTATTCTCAAGTCACATTGTTCAATTTTTAAAATTATAAATTGATTCTAATATTCTTTGAATTATCAGGTTACTTGTTTTTATTTTTATTAGTATATTTATCATTATACAATGTAATCAATTTTCATGGCCCTCACAACTCCTCCCTTTCTCCTCTCCCTCTCCCCTTTTCCGACTCCTGGCAGCTTCAGTTTTGTTCTCTTCTTTAGGGAAGTTCCACATATTATTGTCATTGGTGTATCATTTTTTTTTTTTCTTAGCTCCCACATTTAAATGACGATATCTCTTTCTGTGGTATTTCTCTTTCTGTGCCTGGTTTATTTCATGTAACGTGATTTTCTCTAAGTTCATCCATGTTGCTGCAAATGGCAGTATTTTATTCTTTTTTATGGCAG
>NW_007753511.1:0-224 GCF_000696425.1 Galeopterus variegatus
AGATTTGAAAGTCATTCACTCTGGAACTTGCAGTACCTAGGGGGAGCCGTGGGGCTGTCGGGATAGGTGCTGATGGAGGAAAAGTGTCAGGGCAGATGGGGGATTTGAACTTAGTGCCCTCTGAAGCCAAAACTGCTTCCACATGATCATGATGATGGCAGGACAAGGAACAGAGCAAATAGCATTTAGAGGAAGAGGACCCTGGGAAATAGGATTTGGAGGGA
>NW_007753511.1:5880-6189 GCF_000696425.1 Galeopterus variegatus
TGAGTGAGATGGGCCGTGGTTGGGATTAACCTGGTGTGATTCTCCTATTCAGGAAATAGTCATGGCAAGAAAAAGGAACCGAAATGTGCACCGACTATGTGCCAGGCATCACAATAAATGCTTTACATACATGATCACACCTGATCTTCACACAACCTGGTGAGGTGGGAGCTGTTATCCACACTTTACAGATGAGGAATTTGGCTCAAAGGAATTAGCGGTTTGCAGGAGGTCTCACAGCTGGTAAGTGGCAGAGCTGTTGTTGGCACTTAGGTCTTTTTTTCATTGTGCAAGTTTATGCTCAGTAGG
>NW_007753511.1:8147-8477 GCF_000696425.1 Galeopterus variegatus
CTGGCACTGTGCTAGTTTTCCACCTTCCTCTCTGACCATTGTCTCTGTCTCCTTCGCTGCCTCCTCAACATTCGGCTTATCCTCAGTCGAACCACAAGTCTGCCACAAAGACCAGCCCTGCCTGGGCCACTTTTCCTCAGTGCCCAATGTATGTCACCAGCACCATTTGCTGACAGCTCCTGTCTCCAGCCCTGTCTTCTCCTCTATTCCCCACTGCAGGCCACCTCTCCAGCTACCTGGAAGACATCACCATGTGGACATTCCACTGCTATGTAAAACTCTATCATGGAGGAATTTATCTAGAACTTTCCAGAATGTATTTTTTTTTTT
>NW_007753512.1:0-269 GCF_000696425.1 Galeopterus variegatus
CCAATATCCTTGATGAATATAGATGCAAAAATCCTCAATAAAATACTAGCTAACAGAATACTGCAGCACATACACAAAATTATACACCATGATCAAGTGGGATTTATGCCAGGGATGCAAGGTTGGTTCAACATATGTAAATCAATATATGTGATACACCACATCAATAAAAGCAAAGACAACAACCATATTATAATCTCTATAGACACTGAAAAAGCATTTGACAAAATTCAACATTCTTTCATGATAAAGACTCTTTACAAGTTAGG
>NW_007753512.1:2366-2879 GCF_000696425.1 Galeopterus variegatus
CTTTTAAAGCCCTCAGAACCATGCCCCTGACCACCATTTTTAACCCATTCACTACTGCAGGATCCTACAGCCCAATCACCTCTTCAAGCCTCCACCTTTAAATTACCATAATAGGATTTCCCACCCTCAACAGTGGAAGCTACATTTCTAATACATAAATCTTGGGGGACCCAATTTAAGCTTTAGGGAATTTGGGGGTGACATAATTCAATCCACTACACTATCTATCCCATTACTGGCTATATATCCAAAGGAAATGAAATTAGTGTATCAAAAAGACACCCACACTCCCACGTTCATTGCAACAGTATTCACAATGGCCAAGAGATGGAATCAACCTAAATGCCCATCAACAGATCAATGGATTAAAAAAAAAATTGTGGCATATACACAATGGATACTATTAAGCTATAAAAAGAAACATCCGGGCCGGCCCGGTGGCGCACTGCTATAGTGCGCCGCTTCGGAGCGCAGCGGCGCTCCCGCCGAGGGTTCGGATCCCACATACAGACC
>NW_007753512.1:8244-8476 GCF_000696425.1 Galeopterus variegatus
AGGGGGACCGATGCAGCCACAGTCTTCACCCACATGCAAGCACTAGAGGGGTGCACGCTGGCCCACTCGCCTGTCCACCATATGTGGAGGTCTAGGTGAGTGCACAGGAAACATGTTGCACCTTGGGACTGACACAGATGCAGGCCCTGCCCACGCCTGAGCATCAGAGAGGGGCATATAGGCCTGCCCACCCACAATGTGGTGGCCCAGGACTGTGCAGGACTCATGCACT
>NW_007753513.1:0-377 GCF_000696425.1 Galeopterus variegatus
TTGGCCAGGGTCTGTGGTTATTGAAGAAAATATGCAGGAAATTGGTTTAATCAAGAATGATAGCTGGCAGCACCAATCAGAATGAGTCTGAGGAGACCAAGGGCATTGCTGTGGGATATACAGCCTAGCTCAGTGTTTTCCATGCCAGCAGCCTGTTCACCAGGTCAACTGCCATGTTTTCAGAGATGCAACATGTGAGGCTGGTCCCCTTTAGCCACACTGCCTGAACAACTCATTCCTTGTCTCTCAGGCATAACATTTCCCAAAGTGGTTCATACACATACGTACTGTTCCCTCAACTTACCTCTCAAGTAATGTTTGTCTGTCCTTCTTTCCTAAAATGGACCATGTCTTCCTTGGGCAGCATGTCCTCTGAT
>NW_007753513.1:5244-7055 GCF_000696425.1 Galeopterus variegatus
TTTTTTTCTTTAAAATGGGAGACATTTAAACATACTTAAATGCTGAAGAGAGGAGCCAGTAGGGAGATAGGTTGAAGATACAGGGAAAAGGTGATGATCAATGGAACAAGGCCTCTCTCCTAACTCCCCTAGAGGGAGCTCAGATTCAGAGCCCAGGAAGAGGAACTGGCTTTATTACATTACAAGGTTGTCCTCCACTATAATAAGAAAAAACGGGCAGAGATGCAGGTAGGTTTGTATATAGCAAGAAGTTAAGGGGAGTCTTGCCTGGAGGTTTCGATTTTCTCTGTAAAGTAGAGGCAAAGTTGTCTGCTGAAACTGAAGGTTTAAGTGAAAGGCAGCATTTCAGGAGAATGGGTACAGTCTCAAACAGATGAAGTGACTATGTGTCAAAGTTTCTTGGGACAGTCCCAGTTTAAGCCTGTTGTCCTGGCCTAACTATTCATAGTGCCCCACTTTGCTCCCAGAAAGAGTCCTGGTTAGGAGGACAAATTATGTGGTTACCCTAGAACAAGAGCAAAATCTTATTAAAGAAATCAGGATGAAATAGCTAAACGTTAAGAGTTCAAGGTCACCCTTAGCTTTTTTGGTCAACAAATTGCCCTGAAGATCTGGAAGGAGGCGTTGGGCGACAGTGGATAAGAACATGCATCTGGAACCATACTTCTTGGGCTCCTTTATCTGCAGCATGGCATACTCACAATGCTCATTTTATATGTTGGCTGTGGAAATCAAATGAGATAACGCCTGTGAAAGGCTCAGCACAGAGCTCGGCACATGGTGAATGTGAGTTGTGATCATTACTGAAGGTTGTTTAAGCATGAAGATCATGGACTTTGGCATTGTGAAGGCCTAGGACCAATTGGTAATTGGCCAGGGTCTGTGGTTATTGAAGAAAATATGCAGGAAATTGGTTTAATCAAGAATGATGGCTGGCAGCACCAGTCAGAATGAGTCTGAGGAGACCAAGGGCATTGCTGTGGGATATACAGCCCAGCTCAGTGTTTTCCATGCCAACAGCCTGTTCACCAGGTCAACTGCCATGTTTGCAGAGATGCAACATGTGAGGGTGGTCCCCTTTAGCCACACTGCCTGAACAGCTCATTCCTTGTCTCTCAGGCATCACATTTCCCAAAGTGGTTCATACACATACGTACTGTTCCCTCAACTTACCTCTCAAGTAAGGTTTGTCTGTCCTTCTTTCCTAAAATGGACCATGTCTTCCTTGGGCAGCATGTCCTCTGATTCCTTTATGTTTACTGTTCTCAAAATGTAGGTTTTGCACCACCTGCATCATAATCATGCAGACAGCTAGTTAAAATGCTGATTCCTTTAGCTCCACTCCAGATCCACTGAGTCAGGGTGGAAGGGGAAGTGTGTGTGATCTGCTCATCCCAGATCCCAGATGATTCCACTATAAGCTAAAGTTTGAGAATTGCTGCACTTTACCTGCTCTCCCTGCTCTGCTGGAGCAGAAAGGAAGTCCCTCAAACGTGATGTCTTTTGTCTCCAATCACAAAAGGTTTATTTCCCTCTGAGCAAAGCCATGAAATGACACCCTCTGCTCCATTCTTGTACTGGGCTTTGGAGAACATGAGAGGAGCTCCAGGGATTTTACTCTGTTCTCCTGAGCTTTCTGAAGAGCTGTCTCATGGGCTGCCGCAAGGAAGCAGGTGCAAGGCCAGAGAGCTTCAACCTGAGACATTCTGCTTGTGTCTTTTTACATATGGGAGTTCTGAAGCAGAACTTATTTGAAAATAGGGTGTTGTTGCTAAAAGAAAAAAGTTTAGAATCTATTGATTTTGTCCAAC
>NW_007753513.1:7346-8476 GCF_000696425.1 Galeopterus variegatus
AGTCAGGGTGGAAGGGGAAGTGTGTGTGATCTGCTCATCCCAGATCCCAGATGATTCCACTATAAGCTAAAGTTTGAGAATTGCTGCACTTTACCTGCTCTCCCTGCTCTGCTGGAGCAGAAAAGAAGTTCCTCAAACGTGATGTCTTTTGTCTCCAATCACAAAAGGTTTATTTCCCTCTGAGCAAAGCCATGAAATGACACCCTCTGCTCCATTCTTGTACTGGGCTTTGGAGAACATGAGAGGAGCTCCAGGGATTTTACTCTGTTCTCCTGAGCTTTCTGAAGAGCTGTCTCATGGGCTGCCGCAAGGAAGCAGGTACAAGGCCAGAGAGTTTCAACCTGAGACATTCTGCTTGTGTCTTTTTACATATGGGAGTTCTGAAGCAGAACTTGTTTGAAAATAGGGTGTTGTTGCTAAAAGAAAAAAGTTTAGAATCTATTGATTTTGTCCAACCCCTTGTTTCACAAATTAAAAACCAAAACACCAAAACCAAAAAGCAAAAAATCAGGTGGTAGAAGGACCTCTTCAAGGCCACACAGTTTAATGGCAAAGCTGGGGCCAAAACTCCTGTCTCCTGGTGTGTTGCTGGCAGAATTTTACTTGATTAAAAGAATTTGAGATGCAAGAGAAACTGTATCCAGTGATGTCCTGGTACATAGAAAACCCTCAGTAAATATTATTATTCTTGTTGGTGTCATTATTAATTTGTATTTGTATTCATTTGTTATTATCAATTTGTATTTGAGACTGGAGGCACACAAAGAAAGCATGAAGGAACCCAAGGGGAGTGGCCTGAGGAAAGCCAGCTGGCTCCCAGACAAGTCTATGCATGATGGTATTTTTCTTAGTTAATTCAGCAGTGTTCAGGGTCCAACTCTCCACAGTACCCTGAATGAGGCAGCATCCCAGAATCTGACCAACTCTTGGACACTGATGAGCTCAAACTCTAACTCATCAATGTCCAAGAGTTGATCAAATTCTGGGATGCTGCCTCATTTTATCAGAGCTGTCATCAACTGACATATAAAATTAGCCATTTGTGGGCCGGCCCGGTGGCGCACTGTAGCAGTGCGCCGCTTGAGAGCGCGGTGGCACTCCCGCCGAGGGTTCGGATCCCACATACAGAC
>NW_007753514.1:0-3350 GCF_000696425.1 Galeopterus variegatus
TGGTGATGGGACACAATAACTAACTACATTGTATATTGACAAAATAAAAAGAAAAAATAAAAAATAAATAAAAAAATAATCAGTAAGTAACGACATAATTATTGACTTCACATTCCAGTACACATGTTCCAAAATGTTTTCAGAGAATTAACCTCATTTCATGCTTAGGAAAATCCTGTCAGAGGCACTTCCAGTTCCAGCTCTGACAGTAACGAGCCTGGATGCCCTCATTTCTGTCCCTGCAAGAGGAGAAAACTGAACAAGCTGGAAATGCTTCCAGGGAGCCGCGGTCACAGGGAGGAACCGCTACCCTGAAATCTGAAGCAACGGGTGAACCCAGGCAGGGAGACTGACAGTCAGCTTCACGGAGCAGACACCACTGCAGCCATAATTGTAGGAGTGCTTCCATGGTCGTTTTGACAAATTGTGGAAGGCTGAGCATGGCTGGTGTGACAATGAGGAACTCCTCCAGACCACAGTCTCCGGGGGCCCCCCACTTCCATCAACATCACGTCGTGAAGCCCACCGCATTCTTGGGGTGATGATCCAAGCAAGGATCTGGCAGGGAGAGGAGAAGAGTACTCCTTATAAAATGTTTCTAGAGCATTCTCCATAAAAAGTGTCTGCAGGCCAGGGCAGAAGACTTTGCCAGAGCCTTATCCGGTGCCAGGAGAGGAGAGTTCCCCCACTCCAGCCCCTCCAACCTTGAGAACCACATGTAAAGGTCACATCCGAGAGAAACATTCCCTAAAAGTCCAAGATTTAATCACAAAGTTACAGGATGCTTCCTCCGTCCCACAGCTTGCCACCATCCCAACAGGACTCTAGGATAACAAGAGGATGTTACAGCTGAAAGGGCTTCAAGAGAGAGGCTCTACTGCAGGAGAATACTTACAGAGGCCCAAACTCAGGAGGAGAGACCCAGACAAGGGCACTAGAGGAACTGGAAGCCTCTGGCACCTACAGTTACAGTGAGCAATGTATATAATTATGATCCTAGCCAGATTAACATGAAAGCTCACATTAAAGTCCTGTTTGTATCAGTTCCTATTATCCAGTTCAACACATCCAGCTTTCAACAACAACAAAAATTGCAAAATTATTTTGCATTTTGTCAAAAGCAGAGTCTGGAGACAAATCAAGCACCAGAACCAGAATCAGACACAAGACAGATTTTGGAATTCTATGACAAAGAACTTAAAATAACTGTAATTAATTTGTAGGGGCTCCACTGGAAGAAGTAGACAACATCCAAGAACAGCTGGGTAATGTAAGCAGAGAGATTGAAATTCTAAGAATCAAAAAGAAATACCAGAAATCAGAAACTTGTACCAGAAATGAAGAACATCTTCGATGGGCTCATCAGTACACTGGACACAAGTGAGAAAAAAACAGTGAGCTTGAAGACAGATTAATAGAAACTTCCCAAACTAAAATGCAAAGAGAAAAAGCAGTGAGAAAAGAAAAAAAAAAAAAAGAGCATCCAAGAACTATGTGGCAGCTTTAGAAGGTGTGTCTTAGTCCCTTTGGGCTACTATAACAAAATAACATAAATCAAGAACTTATAAACAACACACATTTATTTCTCAGTTTTAGAAGCTGAAAAGGCACCAACAGATTCTGTGTCTAGTGAGACACAACTTCCTGGTTCCAAGGCCTTCTTGATTGTCATATCTAATCTTTGTGACAGCCCTGCAATGTCCAGGTATTATCCTTGACAGTAGAGATATTAGGAATTGAGGGCTCAGAGAAGACTAGCAGCTTCCCCAAGGTCACACGGGGGGTAGTGAGGAGGCAGGGTTTACCTGACTCCTAACCAGGTCTCTCTCCTGCCCCAGGCTGCCTGCAGGCTGTGGTCAAGGTGGGAGAGGATAGGTGACAAGACAAGGTGAGATTATGGGAACAGAGCAGGGACTGAATGGCCACATACCTGCAGGAAAGACGCAGCTGTCCTGCAGCTTACCAAAGTCAGTTGCCACCCAGGGTCTGGGGCAGTGGGTACAGGAAAAATGACATCAGAGGCAGGCAGGCAAGCTGGGAAATGTCAGAGGTGGGGGCCGTGGCTTTTTCTGGACATGTTCTGAGCTAAGCTGGGATGGACAGGGGTTTTACATCCACTCATCAGATAACAGGTCTTGGGAGTTTCTTGGAAGAAGGAGGCAAATGGCCCAGAAGTAGAGACTGCCCATCTCAGGAGCCACAGAGAAGAAACATAACAGTGTAGTGGAAATGCAGAGCAGGGATTTAAATCCCAACCCCATTTGCCTGGAAACTACAGAGATTAAGTTATAACCCTTAGCTGAGAACAAGCCAACTGATAGCAGTGAGAGCGTGCCAGATGTCCCAGGCCATTCGATTTCAGTGCAGCTCACAGCATGCCCCGAGTCCCAGCACTGGCGTGGACAGACAGCGGCCCTTATGGACTGCTGCAGCCCCGCCCCCACCCACGGTCTCGCTTACTGAAGTTTGTTATCCGAGGTCAACTGCGGCCCAAAAATATCACAAGGAAAGTTCCAGAAATACAATTTATAAGTTTTTCAAACCACAGATACAGAAAGCTCACCAAACAGCAAGCAAGAAAAAATTATGTTGAAGTGTATTATACATTTATATATACTCAAGCATCAGCAAACCAAAGACAAAGGTTGAAAGAAGCCAGAGAAAAACATAACAACTTACCTTTATGTACCAAGGATAAGAATTTAGTAAACTTCTCACCAGAAGTCATGCAAGCAAGAGGAGAGAGGAGTAAAACTATCCTTCAAAAGTAAAGAAGAAAGAATTTTTTCAGGCAAACAAAAATTGAGGGAATTCATCACCAGAAGACCTTCCCCACAATAAATGTTATAAGAATTTCTTTAGAGAGGAGGACAATATTATAAGTCAGAAACTCAGATACCAGAGAAAGAGTATTCAGGAATGAATAAATAAAGGTAAAACAGATTTGTTTATTTTTTTATTCTTAACTGATTCAAAAGATAAACATCTAAAGTAATAATAGCANTGTGTCCTCACATGGTGGAAGAAGTGAGGGACCTCTCTTGGGCATCTTTTATAAGAGCACTGATCCCATTCATGAGGGCTCCACCTTCAGACCTAATCATCTCCCAAAGGATCTACCTCCAAATAAAATCACACTGGGGATTAAGTTTCAACATATGAATTTTGAGGGGACACAAATCTGCAGAGCATAGCAAGGTGTAACATATGTAGGTGTTTCAGAAAGTTCATGGAGAAGAAGAATTAAAAGATAATATGAGTCTTTTCATGAAAGTTTTGAAGGTCCCTCATATGTATGTGATTGGAATGCTGGAAGGGAAAGATATAGCAAAGCAGAAAAAAAAAAAAAA
>NW_007753514.1:8034-8476 GCF_000696425.1 Galeopterus variegatus
GCAAAACACAAATCTGATAAAGGACTTGTATCCAAATATTAAAAGAACCAACTCTTAAAACTCAACAATAAGAAAACAAGAAATCCAATTAAAAATGGGTAAGATATCTGAACAGATACTTTCTGAAAGAAGATAGACATGTGGCAAATAAGCACAGGAAAAAAAGCTGTCATTAAGGAATTGTAAATTAAAACAACAGTGTGAACCACTATATCCTTATACTGGAATGGCTAAAATGTAAAGAAAAAATGACAATACCATTGCTGGCAAAAATTGGAACAATATAAACTCGCAATAATTACTGGTCAGAATGTAAAATGGTGCAGCCACTTTGGAAGACAGTTTGGAATTTTCTTACAAAGCTAAACATAGTCTTACCATATGATCCAGCAAACATGCTCCTGGTGTTTACCCAAACTATCTGAAAACTTATGGCTACACA
>NW_007753515.1:0-1298 GCF_000696425.1 Galeopterus variegatus
AATATTAGAAAAAAGGACTGAACAAAATATTCTTCTCATGTGCTTGTGTTGACCGACAAAAGGTTCTTTTGATTCATGACCTTAAGCGATAACATTACCATCATATAAACCTGAAACAGTAATATGAGACAGTTCTAAATAGCATATCAAAAATAGATTTTCCCTGTAACTGAGACATGTTCAAGCAAGTTTAAGATTTCTGGTCTTTAATGTAAGACTAACTTATTTTAATCCATTTATTTAATAAAGGACTCATCCAGAATACATAAATAATTCATATTTTATTAATTAAAAGACAGTTAACCCAATAGAAACATTAATCAAACATTAAACAGACATTTCATCAGAAAGGTTAATGGACAATGAACAGATAAAGAAAATATTGTATATATGTACATAATGGAATACTATTCAACCTTAAAAAATAAGGAACATTAGCAACAACATGGATGAACCCAGAGGACATTAGGCTAAGTGAAATAAGCTAGACACAGAAGGAAAATACTGCAGAATCTGACTTATATTTAAAATCTAAAAAAGTTGAATTCATAGAAGTAAAGAGTATATGGTGGTTACTAGGGGCTCAGGTTGGAAGAAATGGGAGATACTGTTCAAAGGATACAGTTTCAGTTACATAGCAGAAATAACTTCTGGAGATGTGTTATACAGTATAGTGACTGTAGTTAATAATAATATACTGTATATTTAAAAATTGCTAAGAGAGTAGATTTTAAATATTTTCATCACATAAAAAATGATAAATATGTGAGGTGATGGATATATTAATTAGCTTGATTTAATCCTCCCACAATCCATGTAAAACATCACATCATACCCCATAATATATACAGTATAAATTCTAAAATATTAAATTAATATGAATAATTTTTAAAGATGTACCCCATAAATATATACAGTATAAATTCTAAAATATTAAATTAATATGAATAATTTTTAAAGATATTTGATATTTTTTAATCAGTTTGATATTAAAAATAATTCAATATATCTAATAAGCCCTCGATATAAAATTATATCCCCTCTAAGTGAAAGCACATTTTTCTGTTTTCATAATTACATGAGATTTTCCTCCTACTCTTTGACACGATTCTATCTCAACAGTGATATGAGGTATTTGCAATCATTACTATGTGATCTTTGCTGTGGACTAGTATGATCAACTCTGAAATGATGAAGAAATTAAAGTCTCTGTGGACTCAATTATTCTGTAGGACCCGTGTGCTGACTCTACTATGTGGCAAGACTGTAAAAGTATAATGTCTTATTTACTGGAACAA
>NW_007753515.1:1735-2534 GCF_000696425.1 Galeopterus variegatus
TTTTAGTTCTTAGGAATTTCATGAATATAATTCTAAAATTCCTGTTGGTAAACCCATTTTGATTGTCATGTCTCCTACTAAGGTAATAAAATAAAACTTGCTTTTAAAATTGTTTTGCTCTTTGCCTCTCCTATAACATCTGGATATGCCCTTTTGAGTCTTAGAGTCCATTTCAGTTGCAGCACCCCACTGGCATTCTCCAACTACCAGCAACATCCACTGCAAGGCTTTTCAAAGTCACAGATACTCACTTCAGTAGTTTATTTCTCAATGCCTTAATGGAAGAAGTATCTCCTGTGTCCTTTCAGGAATAATAGTTTAGGAGCATGAGTTATATCTCACAATATCAGTCCATGTTCCTATCTCCCTACTTTAGATTCCTTTATTTCTGATATCACATCTTCATTTATCATGGGCTGCAACTGAATACAGATTTTAACCTAGTAACTAAGCAAACAATTACCAATTCTCCCACCTGCTCAACCTGGTAAAGTGATTCCAGAGTCTCTAGTAATGAGCATATCTATATTTGTAACTTTAATCCAGTTAAATTTTTGTTATTCTCTCATTCATCTAGCAACTACATATGTTCCCCATATATATTCACCAAATTTTTGTGAATATAGGTTGCCACTTCAATAGTTCTTTTTTAATTTTTTTTTTTTTATTTTTAAGCAAGTTTCTCCTCCTAGCTTTTGATTTTGTAATTTTGTAATTAACCAGGTTTGGAGTCTAGTTTAAAAACTGGAGAAAAGAAGTGTGTCTGGGTGCTGGCTTCAGCAGCACATATACTAAAATT
>NW_007753515.1:4335-4960 GCF_000696425.1 Galeopterus variegatus
ATTGAGGGTATTGGAACTGAAAAATCACCTATTCTCTACGTTGGAAAATATTTGGTAAATGATGTAATTTATGCTTTTTCAAAAATTTCATGGTATATTCTTTTACTCTAATACATATTGTTAATAGAAACCAAATATATATGCTCTGCTTATGCCATACAGTTACACAGTTTTCCATAAGTCTAACATTGGAAAACATTGCTGGGTTATCTAAGAGGGCATTTTGGTGTTAGTCAACCTGAAAATGTTCATTTAATCTCTGATGTACTCAATACAATCTTAGGCTTTATAGAAGACCACAAGAGCAGTGGAATATATGATTCTTGTGCTTATATTTAACATAAAGAGGCTTGCTGCTTCTTCCACAACCTGATCTTTTTATCAATAATTATTTAAATAAATGTGATGTTTCATTTTTGAAACACTGCTAATGTTTTTCTTTCATTTTTTCTCATAAATATGAAAAAGAAAGAGAGAGAGAAATTAGAGTGTCTTCCATGTGAAAGACAATGGTAATTCTTGATTTATATAAAGTGTATAGGTTGTTTATGGTATTAATATCTGTACATATGCAGAAAACTAGAGGGATGGATGAGACAGAAACCAATTTTTATTTATGGGGACA
>NW_007753515.1:8110-8476 GCF_000696425.1 Galeopterus variegatus
TCCGGTACGGGGGCAACACTGAGGGTTGTGATCCGTTGCCGGACAAGGAAAAAAGACAAAAGACAAAAAAAAAAAAATAATAATAATAATGTTTTTTGCCACCTTGAAGAAAGATATAAAACTGTACATTAGAATTTTTAAAAATTTATTTACTATATAACAAGTTTTTAAATTGTAAAAAATTAATGTTTTTAATTACAAAATCAATCAAAAATTAAACAATCATTATGACATAATTAACAGATAATTATGTAGAAATCTCAATTTCTATGTAATTTGAGGGGATTATTCACAGTGAATATTCATCAGCTAATGTATTGTTTTGTGTTATAATTAAAGTACTGGTATACTTGAAATAGAAAGTGA
>NW_007753516.1:0-8476 GCF_000696425.1 Galeopterus variegatus
GTTTTGGTTACTATAGCTTTGTAGTATAATTTGAAGTCAGGTAGTGGTATGCCTCTGGCTTTGTTTTGCTCAGGATTGCTTTGGCTATTTGGAGTCTTTTGTTGTTCCATATGAATGTTAAGATTGTTTTTTTTCCATTTCTGTGAAGAATGTCATTGGTGTTTTGATGGGGATACATTGAATCTGTAGATTGCTTTGGGTAGTATAGACATTTTCACAATGTTAGTTCTTCCAATCAAAGAGCATGGAAAGTCTTTCCATCTTTTTGTGTCTTCTTTAATTTCTTTCAGTAGTAGTTTATAGTTTTCATTGTAGAAATCTTTCACCTCCTTGGTTAAATTGATTCCCAGGTATTTTTGTGTGTGTGTGACTGTTGTAAATGGGCTTACTTCTTAATTTCTCTTTCTGTTAGCTCATTATTGGAGAATGTAAATGCAACTGATTTGGCAGCATTTTTTCTGTATCCTGAAACATTACTAAAATTATTAACCAGCTCTAGGAGCTTTTTGATAAAGTCTTTAGGTTTTTCTATATATAGTACCATGTCATCTGCAAATAGGGACAGTTTGACTTCATCTTTTCCAATCTGGATACCCTTTATTTCTTTCTCTTGCTTGATTGCTCTGGCTAGTACCTCCAGTGGTGAAGGTGGGCATCTTTGTCTTGTTCCTGTTCTTAAGGGAAAAGCCTTCAGTTTTTCCCCATTCAGAATGATACTGGTAGTAGGTTTGTCATAGATGGCTTTTATTGTGTTGAGATACTTTCCTTCTATACATAATTTGTTGAGAGTCTTTACCATGAAGGGATGTTGAATTTTGTCAAATGCTTACCAATGGAGCAGAATAGAGAACCCGGAAATGACCCCTCAGGCTTACAACCATCTGATATTTGATAAAGGCAACAAAAACATACATTGGGGAAAAGACAGACTCTTCAATAAGTGGTGCTGGGAAAACTGGATATACATATGCAGAAGAATGAAACTAGACATGCACCTCTTATCATACACTAAAATCAACTCAAAATGGATTTAAGACTTAAGTATAAGACCTGAAACTGCAAAATTACATAGGGAAAATATAGGTGAAACACCTCAGGAAATTGGTCTAGGAACAGACTTTATGAACATGAGCCCAAAAGCACGAGCAACAAAAGAAAATAAAACAAATGGGACTATATCAAACTAAAAATCTCCTACACAGCAAAGGAAACAATTGATAGAGTGAAATGACAACCTACAAAGTGAGAGAAAATTTTGCTAACTATGCATCTAACATGGGATTAATATCCATAATATACAAGAAATTCAAGCAATTACACAGTAAAAAAATAAATAACCCAATTAAAAAATGGGCAAAGAAGCTGAATAGACATTTTTCAAAGGAAGACCTACAAATGGCCAACAGGTACATGAAAAAATGCTCCACATCACTAGACATCAGTAAAATGCAAATTAAAACCACATTGAGATACCACCTCACCCCAGTTAGACTGGCTATAATCAAAAAGGCAGAGAATAACAAATGTCAGCAAGGGTGTGGAGAGTGGAGGGAAGGGAACGATGCCACACTGTCGGTGGGACTTAAATTAGTACAACCACTATGGAAAACAGTACAGAGGTTCCTCAAACAACTACAGATAGATCTTCCATACAGTCCAGCAATCCCATTTTTGGGTATATACCCAAAGGAATGGAAATCATCATGTCGAAGGGATACCTGCACTCCCATGTTTATTACAGCTCTCTTTACAATAGCCAAGATATGGAACCAACATGAATGTCCATTGATGGACTATTGGATAAGGAAAATGTGGTGTATATATATATATACCATGGAATACTACTCTGCCATAAAAGAGAATGAAAGTCTCCCATTTGCAGCAACATGGATGAGCTTGGAGAAACTTATGTTGAGTGAAATAAGCAAAGCACAGATGGATAAATACTGCATGTACTCACTCGTGAGTGGGAGCTAAGAGATAAAGAAGGAAGGAAAGAAAGACCACAGTGGTGTGTTGGACTTGCAGAGGGAGAGAGCATACTTAGGGGTACAGTCAGATGGAGTGGGTGAAAGAGGAATGGGGAGGGAGGTTTGAGAATAATTGGGTTGAGGACACAGGGTATAATCACAATTTATAGTAATGGGCATGCTGCCAGTATGGATCTGGCCATCACATCTTGGGCATGAGTGGTGACAATCAGGTTTGTATCCCACAAATATTCATAACCAATTTTTAAAAAAAGAAAAACTGTATGGAGCTTCCTCAAAAAGCTAAAAATAGAATTACTATATGATCCAGCAATCCCATTTCTGGGTATTTACCCCAAAAATCTGAAATCAGTATGTCAAAAAGATGTCTGCACTCCTGTGTTCACTGCATCATTATTTATAATAGCCAAGTTATGGAATTGACATGTGTCCATCAACAGATGAATGGATAAAGAAAATATGATGTGTGTATATACATATATATACATATATGTATATACACACACGCACACAATGAAATACTATTCAGCCTTAAAAAATGAAGAAATTTCGTCATTTGCAACAACACTGATGGAATTAGAGAACATTATGCTAAGTGAAATAAGCCAAATACAGAAAGACAAATATAGCATGTTCTCACAAATATGTGGAATCTCAAACAATTGAACTCAAAGAAACAGAGAACAGAGTGGTGGTTACCAGAGACTGTGATGTGGGGGAGAATAGGGAGATGATAACCAAAGAATACAAAGTTTCAGTCAGATAGGAGGAATAGGTTTGTTGTTTTTGTTGTTTTTTTTTTTTTGAGGTCTATTGCAGAGATTGGTGAATATAGTGAATTACTGAGTCCTGTACATTTCAATATTATTAAGAGAGTAAATCTTAAGTGTTCCATCACAAAAGATGTCAAATATTTGAGGTGATGGATAGGTCAATTAGCTTAATCATTCCACGTTGTATTTAAAAATCATAACATCAGTTTGTACCCCAAATAAATTTATACAACTATAATTCATCAATATATAATAAAAAGTTCTTTAAATTTAAAATTTTTTTTAAAAGATCGTAGCATCACATGATAAAAGGAGCTTGAGTCCCTAAAAGACATGTGGAGTTAAGCCTTCCCTCACCAAACTTACCGGCCTGTGAAGTGAATTGTTTTGTTAACCCACTGAGATTTGCAGGCTGCTTGTTACAATAGTTAGCATGTTCTTACTAATACACTTTGCTTGATGTCCTACAATCCATCCCCACAGAGCAACCAAAATTAACATCTTCAAAAAGAAATTATCAAATCACGTCACTTCCCAATAGTTCACCATCACAGTTAAAATCAAATTGGATTTCTTTCCAGCCTATGAGACCCTGTGCAGTCTTACCCCTGGTTATACCTTTAACCTTATTTCATACCTTTCTCCATTTTAGGCATTATAATCCAGCCAAGCAGGCCTTTCTCCCGGTCCTTAAATATGCTAAACCAGCTCATTCCCATGTTGGGACTTCTATACCAGTGTTTCCTATCCAGGTCTCAGATCGAATTTCACCCCTCAAAGAGGCCTGGTTTCTCTACTTTAACCTATTTTTGTCCCCACTTCTTGCCTACTGCCCAGAGCTGTCTATCATATTACTCCATTTTATGGGGGTTTTTTCTCATAATACTAATCCCCATCTGCAGTTATCATATTTATTTCACTACTTGTTGACTGTTCCTTAACTCAAGGTTAATTTGAATGACAGCAGTGACTTGACAGTCTTACTCTGGCTATCTTCCCAGCACCACAGCAGTGTTTGTAACATCATGAATGAGTGAATAAACAAATGAATCAATGAACACATTTATCTAAATGTTGATATACATGTAAACCTGGAAAAAAAATATGCCAAATTATTAATAATTGGGTGACAGATTAACTTATGCCTTTTATTTACTGGTGTGTCCCAACTTTCTAAATTTACTGTAATGAGCATACTTTTAAAATAACTTAAAAGATTTTATTTGTAAAAATAACTTATATCTTATGTAATCATTTTCCAAAGTGGCACTTGCATAAAGTAGTTGTATTCAAAGAGTAGAAAGAAAAGGGACTTTGGAATCAGGAAAACTAGGCACTGCAGTAAATTGGTTCCTCTTAGCAGGGTGGCCTGATGCTGCAGATAGCAGACTTTCCTGTTGAGTCTGGGACTACCATAAGCTGAGTTATAAGTAATGTATAGATCTGACCTTTTCTAATCAGTGAGACAAAGTTGAGGAGTGGGTCTCAGTTAACCTAAGACGACAAGGAGAAGTTCTAGATTCAGGTAGGTAACTTTTATACTGAATTGTTTGTAAAAGTTCTTTGAATTCAGGAAAAGCGAAGAACTTGTTTCTGTCACTTGAAGATCCAAAGCATTCTTCACTGACATTCCTGAAGATCTTTGGCTCATATTGCCACGATGTCTAGGTATTTTTGAAATAAAATACATTTCACTTTTCATTTCAAAAATATATTAGTTAAAAAGAATATTAATGTAAAGTACAAATAAGGAAAAATAACTTACAAGAGTATGTATTTTGATATACATACATGTCTGTGCATGTCTACTGGAAGACAAAATGAAGTACTGTCAGATGTTTAAACTTACTTTAGTAAGTTTTAATTTTTAAAAAGAAAGAAAATCAAAAGCTATTCTGTACATTGACAAATAGGAAAATAAAACAGCCTTACCAGTAAGAATGAGAATAAAGTCTAGTGGTAGAATAAGTTATAACAGGCAGACTTATTTGTATGTGATAAAAGGTCAAAATAAACTTAACTGAAATAGGAATAATGTTACAGTTCTCTGTGTAACGGAGATGCAAAAAAGGATTACTCAAAGCGACATGAATGCAATGAGAAGCCTGAAGGGACTGCACCTCAGCAACTCCTCTGGTAGGAGAAAACTGGGTACAGCCCCAATTCAAAGTTAGCTTCTGTTTTTTATGGTAAAGACAAGGAAGTTTCACAAGAAAAATCAGTTGATTCAATCACTTCAAAAGGACACAAAGCATGGGCAGTGTGACAAAAGAATCTAAGGCTAAGTATAGCTTAATCAATGGAAACTAGTAACATCAGTAACAACATGACATTCCAAAGTACAATTTGTGAAAAGCTAAGTTGGTCAAACTACAATTGTTATCTAAAACATAACCTCTCCTTAAATGATTTAAGCAAAAGTTACATTCTTACGATTAAATTAAGTATAATTGTCTCTAAATTTTCCACCAATAGAGAGCTCGCCCTTAGCAAATATTTTTTCACATTTTTCCCTACAGCAATTCTTTAAAATTTTTTAACAGGGTTGGTATGTCAACCACCTGTTAGCTCTAATCATTGAAGTATACAATCCCATACTAAAACGGTGATTAGAGTTGATTAGATGAGCCATTGCCACACTATCTGTGGGCTTTTGCTCCTTAACCAAGAGCTTTTGCTGTATACATACATTACCTAAAAACCCTATTGTAAAAATCAACTGAGAATCAAGATTTCTAACCCTCTACAAATAATATGCCAAACAAACTGTAGATTGTCAGAGGAGAGGAAAAAGGAGTATGATATTCTTTCAGAGAAACCATAGGACGTACATGAAAATCCCTGGCATTTTTTGAATCTGTGTGGAGTGCAGGATTATTCTTTAATGTGCGGAAGTGTCACATGCATGGCAAGATATTCAGCATACTTGGCTCCCTCACACAAACTGCTAGAGCATCCCTGATCATAGTGACAATCTCAAACTCTATCAGATCTAATTTTCCCTTTTTATAAGTATTCTGTAATTCTCCCTTTGCTCAACTATTTTGTAATACCCCTATTGCTCTGGAACAAAAGTCAGAGATCATATACAACCTATGAATTTTTAAAATTCAATGTATTATCTGTGCCCAAGGTCTAATATAAGGGAAAAACAACAGGACAGTAATTTCAATAAAATATTACATATTTCTATATGTAAATGCTTGAGCATGGCTATGCTGGAAGCCATCATGACCTAATCTGATATTTAGTCCTACTGTTAATGAGCGAATTTAAATATAAGAGGTCACTTGTAGTGGGGAAATGAAAGAGCAAAGATAAGAGTGTACACTCAAATAAAAACCTGTATTAGGGAAATAAAAACCTGTATTAGGGAAATAAAAACCTGTATTAGGGTAAGTCATAACAGAGTATACTTAGTTATATATAATGAAAGCAAAATAATACTAATTAAGATGGGATAACAAGCCAAGATAAATACAGATTATTAAAGTAGAAAATCTGAGTAGCAGGGTATTCTTACAGACAAGCTACACAACGTATACAAAAATGTCTGGTGGGACTGTAGAAAGTTATACAGAGTAGGAACCAGTTCTGTGTTGTACGGAACCATCCCACACATTCCAGCACATCTATTATCCTGGGATGCACACACAAGTGATAGTAGCAATCCTCAGTGTCATGACAACCTGGAACACTCCCACCAATTTTCAAAACAGCCCTGGGGAGAGCCACTGTCCTAGTTAATGCCTGTTATCCACAGATAAAATATAATTACCTTCCTCCTTAAGGATGACTTCTGTAGACTGGCTTCAGTCCCACTCCCACCCTCACCCCTCTCTCAGTTCAGCTCCCTTGAAAACCAGGCTTTCTCAGCCACAATCCTTCACTGAATTGTAATTGGTTTTTCAAAGTCTTGTTCCCAGTTAGAATGGAAGCCTCATGAAAAAAAGGACTAACTTGTTCACTGTCATATCCATTGCCTAGCACAGTGCCTGACACATTATGTGCATTTGATAAATTTTCTTGAGTTAGTTAAATTTATATTATTTACTTCATCAGTACAGGTGTATTCATTCTTGTTCTTTAAGCCAAATTTTGATGATCTAATTAAAATAAGTAAATATTTTAAATAATGCCAAAACAGTGCAAAACATTAAAAATAAGATTTATCCACTGGAAAAAAAATTGAGCTAGAACATTTATATAGCTGGTGACTTGCAAAAATAATTATCTATAAAGAAAATATAGGATATGAGTGTGTGGTAGCAACCTGGTTCTGCTACATTATTTTTAAGTCCATATACTATCATTAGATAAAGTCCATACTTTATTCAGATTTCCTTAGTTTTTACCTAATACTCCTTTTCTTTTCCAGGATTCTATCCAGGATACTGCATTACATTTAGTTATAATGCTTCATTAGACACCTTTCAACTGGGACAATTTCTCAGAGTTTCTTTGTTTCTGATGACCTTGGCGATTTTGAGGAGTGATGCTGAGTATTTTGTAGAATGTCCCTTTCTTTGGATTTGTTTGGTATTTTTCTCATCACTAGACTATGGTTATTGGTTTGGGGGAGGAAGGCCACAGAGGTAAAGTGCATTCATCACATTATATCAAGAGCACATACTATGAACATGATTTCTGACTGTTAGTGTTGACCTTGGTCACCTGGCTGAGGTAGTGTTTGTCATGTTTCTCCACTGTAAAGTTTCTCTCCCCACCCCTGCCCTTTCCTTACTTTACTCTTGGGAAGGAAGTCACTATGCACATCTCACACTTACATGACAGGGAATTATGTTCCACATCCTTAAGGACAAAGTTATTTACATAAATTACTCGGAAATATGCACAGATTTGCCAATTCTCCCTCATTTATTTATTTATGCAACCATTTATTTATATTAGTATAAACCTACAGATATTTATTTTATACTTTGGAGTATAATCCAATATTTCTTTATTTTGTTGTGCAATTGCTTCAGCTTTGGACATTGGGAGCTTTTTCAGTTGACTCCTGTGACCCTTTGACATGCTTGCATTGGTGTGGTTTTGTTTTTTTGTTTGGTTGGTTGTTTGTTTGACTTTTTTTTTTTTTTTAAGCATTCCTTACTTTCTGGTATTACAAGTTGCCCCAGGCTCATCTTGTATATTTCTTTTCTAGCCCTAGAATCAGCCATTTCTCCAAGAACTCCTGTTTCCTTTTATTGGAGAATGGCATTAGAAACCAAGATCTGGTTACTGGGTATGCTCATCACTACTGTAGTGTCACTGCCTCTAGGGCCTCTTAGCTGACAGATCAAGGAAATATTTGTATGCACACTACACTATACATATACACATATCTATATGCCCACATATATCTAATATCAAGCAAAATGAGTTCATTCTAATGTCTCTAACTCTAATCTGTTACCACCTGTTTCATTCTAGCTTTCCTTTATTGCTTGTCTGCAGCCTCCCGCTTCAACAGGGAGAAACTAGCCACCAGCCACAGAAGTGCTCGATCCCAGTATATAAGTATAGTCATTGCACAATTGTTAACTTATACCCAAAATGTATTATCAAAGAGCTACAACTTAGATAAAAGCTCACAGCTGAAAGTTTAAGTGACCAATAAATATATAAATTAGTATCCTGTTTATACTTTGCTCAACAAATCTAAGGATTCATTTTAAGTAACACTCTTATACTTTGATTCAATCTTCA
>NW_007753517.1:0-587 GCF_000696425.1 Galeopterus variegatus
CCAGAAGCCAGAGAGTATTGCCTGACAGAGTCGGGGCTCAATAAAGTAAGTGTTTACTGCCCACCCTCTAACTTCAAGCTGAAAATAATCTCTCCTTTCTTCAATTCTTAAAGAATTTGCTCTTGTTCTACTTCCTGCTTTGAATGGTTATTTCTTATGTAAATGTTCACATCTTTTGCTTTGGTGAACTCCTCAAGAGAAGGAGTAATATTTTATTCAGAAAATTAACATTTATTGCCTATGTATATGCCAGTTATAGTGCTTAAAAGTTTCCCACCATTGTTTTATTTAATCCTCACCACAACCCTATGAGACAGTCATTATTACCCCATTTTGCAGATGAGGATCCCAGGTTTAACAGCTTAAGAGATTTGTTAGATTTATGTAGCTAGTAAAGGGCAGAGTGTCTCAGCTTCATTTTCTCTTATTTTTGTAACCCTTTGGGGCCCGAATGGAGAATTATCTTAAGTGTTTCAAGTATGAACGAATGAAAATTTAAAATAAATTCGGTAGCTTCAGTCTTGATTCTCATGAGTAATACTACTGATTTCCTGTAAGAAATCTTACATTTTCTTCTATCTTTTCTA
>NW_007753517.1:915-1217 GCF_000696425.1 Galeopterus variegatus
TCTCGTGGCAACTCCCTTGAAACAGATTAAAGTGTTTCAGTTAGAACTGATGTTTACTGCA
The DNA here is from genome assembly GCF_000696425.1 of Galeopterus variegatus. Taxonomy (NCBI): domain Eukaryota; kingdom Metazoa; phylum Chordata; class Mammalia; order Dermoptera; family Cynocephalidae; genus Galeopterus; species Galeopterus variegatus. The sequence continues at coordinate 977 of NW_007753517.1, forward strand.
TGCCTCTAGGTTCCAGACAGTGTGGTGAGCAACTTAGGAAAAAGGATTAAGCAAACATAGAATCTGTTTTCAAGCAATTTACTGCTCAGTGGAGACATTTTGTTAATTGGATGTTCTGAGAAATCCGAACATAGATGGCAGATATGTCGAGTACTACCTCCTTGCCAAGGTGCAAGAAAAGAGATCCCTCGTGTACATTCCACAAGTAACAAAAGGGGCAACATTAGAAGGCAAGAAGACC
>NW_007753517.1:2246-3722 GCF_000696425.1 Galeopterus variegatus
TGCTTATTTTGTGATTAAAAAAATATTTCATTGTTTTAAAGTGATTACTAGTGCAGTTGATATTTTAAATTCCATTTGTGGGTTTTTTCCTTTGAATATTTTCTTATGTTAACATTTTTTGCCTATTTAAAAACGTTTTAAAAATTGACGTATAATTTTAATACAGTGAAATACATTGGTCATCAGTGTACTTTTCAACAAGCTATGAAAAAATCCATATGCTTGTTTAATTCCATCATTATAGAGATATGTCATTCTCATCATCCCAGTAAACTCCCTGTGCTCCTTTTTAGTCAGTCCCTGTCCACTGACTCCCACCAGAGGCAACCACTGTTCTGATTTCTTCCACAATAGTTTTTCCTGTCCTAGAACTTCATATTAACGAAATCATTGACTCTATGTGTATAACTCTGTGACAAACTTCTTTAGTTCAGGATAATGTTTTAAAAGTTTGTCCACATGGTGGGGTGTATCAATATTTTATCCCATTTTTATTGCTGTATGGTTTTTAATATATGTGAATATGCCACAATTTGTTTATCCACTCTTCTGTGGGTAGACATTTGGGTTTTTTTTTTTTTCCAGTTTTTTTGACTATTACGAGTCAAGGTGAAATGAGCACTCTTATACTAAGTCTCTTTCTGGATTTAAATCCACCATCTTGCTATTTTTTTCTATTTGTTCCACCTGTTCTTTGTTCATTTTTTAAAATTAATTTCTTGCCTTCTTTTTTGATGAATAGAGTATTTTTTTACTATCCAATTTAAACCAAATTAATGAATTATTAGCTATTTCTTTGTTTTCTTATTTTCAATAGTTGCACTATGGTTTTGCAATATGCATCTTTAACTTACCATGGATGAACTTTGAACACTATTATTCTAGTTCATGCTTAAATTAAAATATTTAAAAGAGTAAACTTCAATTTCCTGGTCTAGTATCTGTGTTCTTATTGTTATACATTTTATATCTATGCATGTTATAAACCCTGAAATACATTACCTTTTAATTTTAAATTGTCAATTAATTTTTTAAAATTTTAAATTGATTAAAAATGTCTTTGTTTGCCTGCATATTACTGTTCTTGGGGATCTTTATTCCTTTGTTTAGAACCAAATTTCCATCTGGTATCATTTTCCTTCTATGGGAAGAACTTCCTTTAATAGGGTGCAGCTTTGCTGGTAATAAAGTCTCTCAGCTTTTGTCTGTCTGAAAAATTCTCTATTTTGCCTATATTTTTGAAGGATATTTTAACTGGATATAGAAATGTAGACTATTTTTCTCTTGGTACTTAAAAGATGTCCTTCATTGACTTCTGGCTTTCTGTTCTTTTTTCTTTTCTTTTTTCTTTTTTTTTTAAATCCAGACTGACTGGCCAGCCACCAAAAAAAGGAAATAAAGAAAAAAATCCAGAACAAAAGTTTTTGTCTTATAGCTGGATGATTAATCTATTCACATTTAACGTTATCTGTATAG
>NW_007753517.1:8266-8475 GCF_000696425.1 Galeopterus variegatus
TGCTTATTTTGTGATTAAAAAAATATTTCATTGTTTTAAAGTGATTACTAGTGCAGTTGATTTTTTAAATTCCATTTGTGGGTTTTTTCCTTTGAATATTTTCTTATGTTAACATTTTTTGTCTATTTAAAAACGTTTTAAAATTGATGTATAATTTTAATACAGTGAAATACATTGGTCATCAGTGTACTTTTCAACAAGCTATGAAA
>NW_007753518.1:0-8475 GCF_000696425.1 Galeopterus variegatus
CACCTGCAGGAGGATGGAGGTAGCCCAGCATGGGGATTCAGAGCCCAAGTGCGGTGCACAGGTGTTGGTGGTGGGGGCTGGTAAAGATTAGCCAAGTAAGAATGAAGACAGCATCCATTCAAAGGATTAACCTGATGCAGAGTTATCAGAACCCAAGGAGGATGAGAAGGACATACCCTCAGAGAGCAACCCTGTGTGTAGTGTTAGAGCCCAGGCAATGAGAGAGTTATACTCAAGACAGGCAGGCTCATGTGAATGACAGCCTGAGGTGGGTGAGGAGGGTATCCACAGAAGGGAGCAAACCAACATGTGGAGTCAGAGCCAGAGAAGGGTAAGGCGGACATAACCACAAGGGAGTGGCCTGGTGTGGGATGTCAAAGCCTAAACAGAGGGAAAAGAACATCCAAGTAAGTACAGCCTAACACAGAGTCAAAACCAAAGAGGAGTGAGGAGGACATTCCGGCAGCATGTAGCCTGGATTAGTGGGCTGGAATATAAATAGGGAAAGGGGGCATCTGTAGGAGGGGTCTCTAGGAACTGGAATGGAGAGTCAGAATTCCAGTAGCAGGAAGGCTTCTGTGCAGTAGAGGGAGTAGTGGCAGAAATGGTGGACTAGTTACATACAGGATGATTAAACAAAGATGAAATATATTAAATATAACAGGAAAACAAGTTTCTCAACATCAGCTAGGAGAGTTACAATCAAACATTTTTTTCAAGCATTCATGAACATTTACCAAGACTGACCATATCCTAGATCATAAAACAAACCTCAAAAATTTTTTTAAATCATCTTCAATCATAATAGAAACAAAGTAGAACTCAGTAAGAGAAAGACAAGAGGAAAATCTCCAAACACTTGGAAATTATGCAACACAGTACTAAATAATCCATGGGTCAAAGAAGTCTCAAAGGAAATTTAAAAAATAAATACATAGAAGTAAATGAAAATGAGAAAACAAATTAATATATGTGGCGTACAGTAAAAGCAGTGCTAAGAAAGTATAGCATTAAATGCTTACATTAAGAGAGCAATGGTCTCTAAGTTCCTACCTTAAACTTGAAAATGAAGAAAAAAAAGTTCAAATTAACAAAAAGTACAGAAAGAATAGAAGAGTTAAAAAAAATCGATGAAATAGAAAAGGAAAAGAGAAAAATCAACAAAACAAAAAGCTGATTCTTTGGAAAAAAAGTCAATAAAATTAATAAATTTAGCAATACAGAGAAGGATAAAGAGAGAAGATACAAATCACTAATGTCAGAAGTGAAGCACAAAAGATCTTTAAAAGAAGAATAAGGGACAGTATTAATGACTTTATACTCATAAATTCAACATCTTAGAAGAAATGGAACAATCCTCAAAAACCACAAACTCCCAAAGCTCAACCAAGATAAAAGAGACAACTTGAATAATGTTATAACTATTAAATATACTGAATTTTTAACTAAATTTTCCTTAAGAAACCTCCAGGCCCAAGTATTTTCACTGAAGAATTCTAACATTTTTTTAAAATTAACCAATTTTCCACAATTTCTTTCAGAAAATAAAAGGAGAGAAACATTTCCTGACTCATTTTATGAGGCTGGTATTACCATGATACCAAAACCAGACTAAAACAGTACAAAAAAAGAAAACTACACAGCAATACTTCTCAAGAACTTTGATATAAAAATTCCCAACAAAATAATAGCAAGTCACATCCCGCAATATATAAAAACAATTGTAACAAGTGAGATTTATTACAGGTATGCAAGGCTGGATCAACATGCAAAAAGCAATTGATGTAATCCACTGTATCAATAGGCTAAAGAAGAAAACTCACATGATCCTATCAACCGACACAGAAAAAGCATTTGACAAAATCCAGCATGTAATCATAATAAAAACTGTTACAAAACTAGGACTAGAGAGGAACTTCCTCAACCTGACAAACAGCATCTACAAAAAATCTACAGCTGACATCATACTTAATGGTAATAGACTGAATGCGTTCCACCTAAAATCAGGAACATAGCAAAAAGGATGTCCTTTCTCACCATTCTTAGTCACATAGCACTGGAAGTCTCAGCCACACCAGAAGGCAAGGAAAAGAAATAAAAGGTATGCACATTGGAAAAGAAGTAATAAAACTGTTGTATCTGCAAATGACATACTTATCTGCATAAAAGAATCCCAAGTGATCAACAGGAAAACTCACAGAACTAATAAATGAATTTAGCCAGGATGCAGGGAATCAAGATCAATGCAAAAATTCAATCAGATTTCTATGTACTTTTAAAAAATGTGAAATCCAAAATTAAAAAAATAATACCATTTTCAATTGCTCCAAAGAAAATTGAATATTTAGACATAAATGTGAGAAAAACATGTACAGGATCTATATCCTAAAAATTACAAAAAGCCATTGAAAGAAATCAAAGACCTAAATAATTGGAGAGCTATACCATATTCATAAATCAGAAGACTCAACACAGTAAAGATGTTAATTCCTCCTAAAACTGATCTATAGTTTAATGCAATACCTTATCAATATACTAGCAGGGTTTTTTGTAGACCCTGACAAGCTTATTCCAAAATTATTATGGAAAGGCACAGGATGAAAAGAGCTAAAATAATTTTGAAAAATAAGAATAAAATGGGAAGAATCACTATATTCAGTATCAAAGCTTACTATATAGCTATAGTAATCAAGGCAGCTGGCAGAAGGATAAACACATAGATCAACAGAATACAGCACCGAGGTTTGCGATCCCGTTGCCGGTCCCGGTCGGGTACGGGCGCGACACTGAGGGTTGCGATCCATTGCCGGACACGAAAAAAGACAAAAAGGAAAAAAAAAATTAAACTGGCACTTATGACACAATATCCCAAAGAAATGAAAATTTTATGCTCACACAGAAACCTATATATGAATGTTCATAGCAGCTTCATTTGTAACAGTCCAAAACAGAAAGTAACCCAAATGTCTTTCAACAGGTGAATGGCTAAACAAACTGTAGTACCATGAAATACCACTCAGCAATAAAAAGGAACAAACTATTGATACATGCAACAGCTTGGATGGATCTAAAGAGGATTACACTGAATGAAAAAAAAAAAAAAAAAAGCCGACCTCAAAAAGTTACATACTGTAAATTCCATTTATATAGCTTTCTTTTTTTTAAAAAAGATGACCGGTAAGGGGATCTTAACCCTTGACTTGGTGTTGTCAGCACCACGCTCACCCAGTGAGCCAACCGGCCATCCCTTATATAGCTTTCTTAAAATGACAAAATCATAGGGATGGAGAGGAGATTAGTGGATGCTTGGGATTAGGAAAGGGGATAGGAAGGAAAGTAGCTATGTCTACAAAGATAGCAAGAATATTCCTGTAACAGAACTGTTTTGTATCTTGACTATATGGTGATGGTACATAAATCCACACATGATAAAAACTGCATGGAAGTAAATACATACACAAATGGGTACATGTAAAATTAGTGAAATCTGTACATGATTGATGGATCAATGTCAATTTCCTGGTGATATTGTACTACAGTTAATCAAAATATTACTACTGGTGAAAACTAGGTAAAGGATACATGAGCTCTTTCTGTATTATTTCTGACAACTGCAGGAAAATCTACAATTATCTTAAGGTAATTAAAAAAAAAACGTACAATCTTGCTACCTCATTTTTGTTTCTTTGAGTCTGGATTAGAATAAAATAAATGCCTGAGTCTGATACTGACAAAATAATAAAATATTTAAATAAGTAAATAAATAAGCACGGCAGAAAAGACTCTCATCCTTAAACAAGAATTACAATTAATAAATGCAAAACAAATAGGGGAAATATAAAGTTACCATTAGAACATCACTGTAATAGTTATTGCAAGCAAGTTCCTCCAATGAATGCTTATGGTAATGGGTAAAAGTTTCAGAACAACAACAACTCAAAGGATATTTGGGTAGTCCCAATGGCTCTCCACCAAGATATTCATTAACTGCACAGAAAAAAATAGTAACTTTTCAGGAGAGAAACCTAACACACTATATGTTAGCCAAGTGGCCAAAGTTAAAGCCATCAGTAAAAAGACATATCAACACAGCAACGTCATACACTCCCTGATACAAAATATCATAAAGCAACATATTCATGAGAAAAATCCCAAATTGAAAGAAATACTACAAAACATATGAACAGTACTCTTCAAAAGTATCAAGTAATGAAAGGCAAGGAAAGAATAAGAAACTACCACAAATGAGACAAAACTAAGGAAACATGAAAACTGAATACAAAATGGAATACTAGAACAGGAAAAAAAGTTATAAAAAAAACCTACTGAAATCTGAATAAACTCTGTAGTGAATTAATGGTACTGAATCAGTGTTAATTTTTTCTAATTGCACGGTTATTCACAATGTTAATATTAGAGAAAGCTAGCTGAAGGGTATTAGAACTTTCTGTACTATTCTCTTTAAACAGCTTCATTGAGATATAATTTACATACCATAAAGTTCACCCACTTAAAGTATACAACTGAATGGCTTTTAGTATATTTACAGAGGTCTGCATCCATCACCATAATCTAATTTCAGAACAATTTCATTCTGCCAAAAAGAAAACTTGTACACATCAGCAGTCACTTTCTATTCCCACCCCACCGTGTACTATTTTTGTTATTTTTATGTAATCCTAAAATTATTTTAAAATAAAACATTAAAAAAATAATTCTATTACACTGAGTTAAAATTTAAATATATATATATATATATATATATATACAGGCACACACACATATATACAGAACAATAGCACACAATATAATCACATTTAAATCAAGGGAGGAAAATGTAGCTCATGTTCTAATGTTCTTGCACTGTTTAAGAGCTAAAACTGCCAATTAATATTAGACTGTGATTAGTAAAGAACACATGTTACAAATCTCCAGGGTAACTAGAGATTTAACCAGGAAAATATAAATTATAATTGGCCAAAACTAATAACCAGAGGGTCAAATACATACGGCAAAACTGACAAAACTAAAAAGAGAAATACACAAGTCTCTAATCATAGTGAGAAATTTTAAAATATGTTTCTCAGAAACTAATGAATTAAAAAAAAAATCACTAAGGATATAAAAGATTTTAACATAATTAATCAATTTGACCTTATGGGAATAAAAATACAATGCCCTCAACAAGCACAAATATGCATTCTTTTCAACACACACAAATATATTAAAAAATTGACCATAAGTTAGGCTACTGAAGCAGGTTCTAAGATTTTTTTAATAGTGAAGTTGTATAAAGTACATTATCTGTTCACAATTTCATTAGGCTATCAAAAAATGTAAATAGAAAATCCCAAGGTTTACAAATTAAGAAATAAGCATTTCTTAATTTTTAAAAAATTTAAATTTTTTTTCTTAGTTTACAAATTTTAAAAATAGCATTTAAATAAAAACATGGGGGGCCAGCCTGTGGCTCACTTGGGAGAGTGCGGTGCTGATAACACCAAGGCCACGGGTTCGGATACCATATAGGGATGGCCGGTTAGCTCAATGGTTGAGCGTGGTGCTGACAACACCAAGCCAAGGGTTAAGATCCCCTTACCAGTCATCTTTTAAAAAAATAAAAAATAAAAATAAATAAATAAATAAATAAAAACATGGGTCAAAAAATTTAAATAAAAAGTAAAGGAAAATTTTAAGTGGATGACAGTAAAATATTACATATCAAAATATGTGGAATAAGACAACATTTAGAGAGAAATACATAGCTCTGTAAGTATACATAAAAAAGAGAAAAAAGAAATAAAAATCAACGAGCCACATATCTGTCAGAAGAAGTTAGGGACAAAAGAGCATTTTAAACCCCTCCTATAGAAAAGAAGGAATAAAATAATAAAGAGCAGATCTTTAAAAAGTAAAAAAAATACAAAAAACTGATCAAAGAATTTTTTTAAAGGGATATCATTTAGATCTAAACATTAAAAAATAAGCAATTCTGAACAATTTCATGTCAATATATGTGAAAATGAAAAGATATTAATCCATAATAAGAACTGATAACAAAAAAGAGAATCCAAACACATAGATTTAGTAGAATAAGAAAAAAAAAATAATTAAAACTCTTTAGAAGATAAATGAAATTTAAAAAATAAAAGTAGTCATGAAACAAGAATATAGAGGAAACTGTGCTTACAAAATAACAATGGGGTGTTGGGGAGGAGGAGGAGGGTAAACCTACATCTACCAGATATTAATACACAATTAAAACAGTTTAATATTGGCACATGAGTGGATAGAGCAATGGCACATATTATTAAAATACAGAAGATTCAATTGCATATGGAAGTTGTATGTATATTTTTAAAAGGCTGCATCTCAACCCAAGGTGAAAAGATAAAAATTTAATAAGTGGTAGTGAAATTCTTAGAAAGTTATATGGAAAAAAAGCACAAAATTAGATCTATTCACTAGGAAAAATTACAAATGGATTAGAGATATAAATGTAAAAAAAGGCAACCATAAAAGCATAAAGAGAAAACATGAGTTAATCAACAGTAATAAGTCTTTTATAATACTCAGTAATAAGTAATAAAGCATCATGAACTGATGCTACATACCATGTGTGAAGGATTCTTCACCTTTGTGGTATTTTTCCCCAAAACCCCATCTAATCCTAAGAAAGCATCAAATCCTAAATTGAGAAACATTCTGCAAAACAACTTATCAGTATTTTTCAAAAGTGTCAAGGTGATGAAAAACAAGGAAAGTCCCAGATTTGAGGAGATTAGTAACCTTGACAATTAAATGCAATGCGTCATCCTGAATTGACCAGAAAAAGGTTAAAAGCAGAAAAACTGGGAAAATCCAAACAAAGTTAGTTAACAGTACTATACCAATGTTAATTTCTCAAATTTGATAAATATACCATAGTTATACCCGATGTCGACATTAGGAGAAGTTGCATGAAAGCTCAATGGGAACTCTCTGAACTGTTACTCATTTGTAAATCTGAAATTATTTCAAGATAAAATATTGACAGAAAAATAAAAGTATACCATGCAAACAATCAAAAGAAAGCTTCAGTGGTTATATAAGCATCAGAAAAGCAGACAACAAGAAAAATAATAATCCTAAAAGTGTATTAACCTAGTATCACAAGTTCAATGTACATGAAGCAAAAAGTAACAGGAATGAAATGAGAAACAGATAAATCTACAAGTATAGTTGGAAATTACAGTTCCCTTTTTCAGTAATAGATAGAATCTACATGAGGGGTCTTCAAAAAGTTCATGAGAAGATTTGTATTATCTTTTCATTCTATTTTTCTATGAGCTTTTTGAAGTATCCTCCCACAGAAAGAAAATCAGTACAAATATTCAAAACTGGAATAAAACTATCATTCAACTTGATCTAATTGGCAATCACAGAACACCATACACAATGACAAAACACACACTTTCAAGAGCACATGAGATATTTTCCAAAATTAATCACATCCCAGGACCATAAAACAAGTTTCAACAAATATAAAAAGGCCAAAATCATATAAAGTATAGTCTTTGACCACAAGAGAATTAAATTAGAAACCTATTTTTAAAACTTTGCTGAAAACCCCCCAGGTATTTAAAAACTGCACCATGCAGGGGAAGGTGGGTGACACCAGAAAAAATAGCAAAGTAGAGAGATCCAAAAGTTGGTCCTTCCACTGAAACAACTGTAAGGTGGTACGAAAATGACAAAACCAACTTTTTTGGAACTCTAGAATCTAAACAAAAATTCATAGCAACCAGGGACGTGCTTAATAAAGAAAGAGGCTGAAAGATTTGTCAAAAAATGGTATGGTTATTACTTAACCCCCTACTATCCCCCATTCCTCAGCTCAATAGTGGCCATCAGGATGGTGATGCAATCCTGTTGAGGCTCACTTTAGGCTCACTGATGCCTGGGGGTCAATATGAACCTTGCTATCATATATCTGTGGTTATGCATTTTGACCTGATAGACTAGCAGAGAGGCTTGTTTTTCTATCAAGTCCCTCATGCTGGAGCAAATTTCTAAGCAGCATCTGTCAAAATCATTTAATGACATATACTAGATCAAAGCTACCTGAGGAAAGAGGCAGCAGATGGAACAAAAAGCTTGGGAAAGGGGATAAAAAGGAAGATACTTGGTAGAATAAGGGCTTTGAAAGGCTATCACATATACCCGGGAAGCCAGAGTGCAATATACAGGCCCAGAGCCACAGACATGCTCAGAAAAGAACTCAGAAAAGGCATGTACCTCTGGCTGATCTTTGGTCTCCAAGCAAGCAGTAGATAAAGGCTGAGGCAGAGTTGCAGGCCAACTAAATAAACCCTGAAGGAACACCCCAGATCAGAACAATTCTGAAAAGACAAGGAGAGTACAAAAGGTACTTCAAAAAGTTTGTGGGAAAACAGAACCAAAAGATAATATAAATCTTTCCATGAACTTTTTTTT
>NW_007753519.1:0-995 GCF_000696425.1 Galeopterus variegatus
TAAAGGCTGCACCATTTTGCAGTCCCACCAACAGTATAGGAAGGTTCCTTTTTCTCTGCACCCTTGCCATCATATCATTCTCTGTCTTTTGGATATTAGCCATCCTAACTGGAGTGAGATGGTATCTCAAAATCGTTTTGACTTGCTTTTCCCGAATGCTGAGCAATGTTGAGCATTTTTTCATGTGTCTGTTGGCCATTCATGTATCTTCCTTTGAGAAATGCCTATTCAGCTCCTTTGCCCATTTTTTAATTGGGTTACTTTTTTTTTTTTTTTGGCTATTAAGTTGTTTAAGTTCCTTGTATATTCTGGTTATTAATCCTTTCTCAGATGTATGTTTTGCGAATACTTTCTCCCACTGTTGGTTACCTTTTTGCTCTGTTAATTGTTTCTTTTTCTGTACAGAAGCTTTTTAGTTTGATATAATCCCATTTGTTTATTTTTCCTTTGATTGCCTGTGCTTTTGGGGTCATATTCATAAAGTCTGTCCCCAATCGTACTTCCTGGAGTGTTTCCCCTATGTCTTCTTTAAGGAGTTTTATTGTTTCAGGATGTATATTTAAATCTTTAATCAATTTTGAGTTGATTTTGGTATATAGTGAGAGGGACAAGTCTAGTTTCATTCTCCTACCTATGAATGTCCAATTTTACCAGCACCATTTCCTGAAGAGGCAGTCTCTTCCCCAGTGTGTGGTCTTGGAGCCTTTGTCAAAGATCAGATGGCTGTAGGTGCATAGGTTGATTTCTGAATTCTCTATTCTGTTCCATCGGTCTGTGCATCTGTCTTTATGCCAGTACTGTGCTGTTTTGGTTACTATAGCTTTGTAGTATAGTTTAAAGTTGGGTAGTGTTATGCCTCCAGCTTTATTTATTTATTTATTTATTTGCTCAGGATTGCTTTGGCTATTTGTGGTCTTTTGTTCTTCCGTATGAATATTGGATTGTTTTTTCCAATTTGGAGAAAAATGTCATTGGAATTTTGATGGAGATTGTAT
>NW_007753519.1:3374-4325 GCF_000696425.1 Galeopterus variegatus
ATATAGGATCCGAACCCGTGGCCTTGGTGTTATCAGCACCGTACTCTACTGAGTGAGCCACAGGCCGGCCCTCTATTAGTTAGTATTTTAGTGAGGATTTTTGCATCTATATTCATCAACGATATTGGCCCGTTATTTTCTTTTTTTGTTGTATCTTTTTCTGGTTTTGGTATCAGGGAGATGTTTGCCTCATAGACTGAGTTTGGGAGAGTGGCCTGTTTCAATTTTTTGGAATAGTTTGTAGAGAATTGGTATTAATTCTTCTTTAAAGGTTTGGTAGAATTCTGCAGTGAAGCCATCTGGTCCTGGGCTTTTCTTTGTTGAGAGACTGCTGATAACAGCTTTAATCTCTTGAATTGTTATTGGTCTGTTCAGATTTTCTGTCTTCTTGGATCAGTCTTGGTAGTTTGTGTGTGTTCAAAAATTTATTCATTTCCTCCAGATTTTCAAATTTGTTGGCTTATAGTAAATAATAGTAGTCTCTAATGATTCCTTGTACTTCTGAAGTATCAGTTGTAATATCACCATTTTCATTTCTAATTTCTAATTTTTTTGTGTCTTCTCTCTTCGTTTTTTAGTTAGCCTTGCTAGTGGTTTTTCAATTTTATTTATCTTTTCAAAAAACCAACTTTTTGTTTCATTGATCTGTTGTATTGTTTTTGGGTTTCTATTTCATTTAGTTCTGCTCTTATCTTAATTATTTATTTCCGTATACTAACTTTGGGTTTGGATTGTTCTTATTTTTGTAATTCTTTAAGGTGAAGTGTTAGTTTGTTTACTTGCCATTTTTCCATTCTTCTGAAGTAACCCTTTAGTGCAATAAATTTCCCCCTTAGTACTGCTTTTGCAATATCCCACAGGGTTTGGTATGATATGTCATTATTTTCATCAGTTTCAATAAATTTTTTGATTTCCTGTTTAATTTCTTCTTGGACCCATATGTCATTGAGT
>NW_007753519.1:5696-8475 GCF_000696425.1 Galeopterus variegatus
CTTTCTGATTTACTGATTGTCTTCTGTGTTTGTTGGTTTCTTGGACTTAGTGGCTAAACTTTTTTTTTTCTCTTTATTGTTAACATTTTATTTTACTGGTGGGTTTTGTTCTATCTGGAGTATTCATGGTAGTGATGGTTGTTTTTCAGGTACCAGACCCAGTACTCCCTTGAGAATTTATTGTAAGGCTGGTTGTGTGGTAGTGAACTCCCAGTTTTTGCTTGTCTCGGAAATATACTATTTGTATATATATCCTTCATTTTGGAAGGATAGCCTTGCTGGGTAAAGTATTCTTGGCTGGCAACATTTGTCTTTTAGTATTTTAAATATATCATCCATTCTCTTCTGGCTTCTAGGGTTTCTGATGAAAAGTCTGTTGTTAGTCTGATAGGGGTTCCTTTATAGGTGACTTGACGCTTCTCTCTTGCAGCTTTTATTTTTTATTTATTTTTATTATTATTATTATTTTTTAAAAGATGACCGGTAAGGGGATCTTAACCCTTATCTTGGTGTTGTCAGCACCACACTCAGCCAGTGAGCGAACCAGTCATCCCTATGTGGGATCCGAACCCGTGGCCTTGGTGTTATCAGCACCACAGTCTCCCCAGTGAGCCACAGGCCAGCCCTCTCTTGCAGCTTTTAAGATTCTCTCTTTGTCTTTGAGTTTTGTCAATTTGACTATAACGTGTCTTGGAGAGGACTTTTTGGGTTGAATATGTTGGGAGATTGTTGAGCTTCCTGTATCTGAAGATCTGTATCTCTCCCTATACCTGGGAAGTTTTCTGCTATTATTTAGTTGAATATGTTTTCAATACCATTTCCTTTTTCCTCTCCCTCCGGAATACCCATGATTTGGATATTGGGGCACTTGAGTTTGTCTGTTATCGGTGGTGTCGTACTTTATTGGTTTTTCATATTTCTGGTATCTCTCTGTTGGTGTTTGGTCATTGTAGGTAAGGCCATCGCAGTCTATTTGTTCCACCCTGGTGTCTGGAGCAACACAGGGAGGTTTGTTGACACTAAGCTGCTGTTACTGCCTCGGGTCCTGGGGGTCTCCGTCGGCTGAGGTCTCTCTTTTTCTTCAGGAGCCAGCCTCATTCGGGAATGATATATCCATGGTTTGATCCCTGTAAGCCAACCCCTAGAGTCCGTCAGCTCCTCACTAACACTGCTTTTCTTCACCAACCAAAAGGTGGGGAATCGGTGGTTAATGCCATTGCTTGAATTCAGAGAGCCCTCCCCAGAACAAATCTCAAACATGTTTTTATGTCATTAAATATACTCCCACATTAAGTAGTTGCATAGCATTCCATTGGCATGATATATCACATTTTGTTTAATCCAATCTTTTGTTTCCAGTAATTTACTGTTGCAATCAAACTGATGTATAATTTAAAAACACTTATTTGGACCCTCTAGAGTTAAAGCTAAAGTTATGGAGTATCTCATAGGTTCTCACTCTCTCTTTTTTTATTGAGATATAATTCACATACCATAAAAATTCACCTTTTTAATGTGTACAATTCAATGGTTTTTAGAATATTTGCAGAGTTGTGCAACCATCACTACTACCTAATTCCAGAGCATTTCCATCGTCCCAAAAAGAAACCCCACATCCATTAGTCACTTCTCATTGCCCCCTCATCACAGCCTCTTTCAACCACTAATTTTTTTTGTCTCCGGATTTGCCTATTCTGGACATTTCATATAAATGGAGTCACGTAATATGTAGTCCTTTGTGACTGGCTTCTTTCACTTAGCATAATGTTTTCAAGGTTCACACACATTGCAGCATGTATCAGCACCTCATTCCTCTTTATGACTGAATAATACTGCATTGTATGGATGTACCACATTAGTTGATGGGCATTTGGGTTGTTTCTGCCTTTTAAAACTTTATTTATTTATTTTTAAATTGACAAATAAAAATTGTATATATTTAATACAACACAGTGTTTTGAAATATGTACACATTGTAGTATGGCTAAATTGAGCTAGTTAGCATATGCATTGCCTCACATACTTTTTTTTGGTAATGAGAGCAATTTTATCCACTCTCCTAGCGATTTTCAAGTACACAATACATTGTTATTAACTCTATAGTTAATAACATGTTGCCATGTTGTCCAATTGTTTCCATCTTTTGGCTATTATAAAAAAAAACTGTTTTTGAACATTTATGTAGTTTTTGCATGGACATATGCTTTTAATTCTTTCGGGAATATACTAGGCATGAGATTGCTGGGTCACATGATAGGGCAGATTTACTTTTAATCCCTGTGTTTTTCTAATTCTACATGACATCACTAGCCCCTTTAGGTTCTGTGTCCCCAAGTCAGAAGCCTTTCAGATTTATTTCCTTCAGAGATCAAATCCTGTTTCCTTCTTAGGCTGGTAGTCTCCTGGCTTTAAGGGTGGAGGAAGAGGCCTATGATCTAACAATTCAAAACTCATCCACCTTGGGCCGGCCCGGTGGCTCACTCGGGAGAGTGCGGTGCTGATAACACCAAGGCCCCGGGTTCGGATCCCATATAGGGATGGCCGGTTCGCTCACTGGCTGAGCGTGGTGCTGACAACACCAAAATCAAGGGTTAAGATCCCCTTACCGGTCATCTTTTAAAAAAAATAAAAATAAAAAGACAAAACTCATCCACCTTTATCCTATGCTTGATCCTCGCCGTACACAGGTCCTGGTGACTTCAAGGGGTCTACAGACATGTTAAACCATACCTTCCTCCACTTTGCTACCTAAGTTGCCTCTCAGTACTCCACCCTCTCT
>NW_007753520.1:0-4708 GCF_000696425.1 Galeopterus variegatus
TACCCATTGCCACCCTCACTAGTGTAGCTGTATCCTGATAGAAGGGAGGCTTTGATCTACATTATCTGGGAGGGCCAACTGGGCACCCTACACAGAGACCTCAACTAGATACATCATGTCATCTACTTGTCCTCTCTGGGAGTAAGGTGTTTCATGAGGTCTCCCCCTTTTTTTGCTTTAAATGTAATGAAACCATAGGGAAAACAGAAGCCTGGGATGTTGCCCAGAGCAGAACTTGGCAAGTTCTTCTTTTCGCCATGGCCTTTGCCAGCTCTCTGCAACTTTGTCACTATGGTATATTTTTTAGCCCCCAATTCATTAATTTTGTTAAGTCATTGAATTTAACATCTCAGTTCAAGAAAGAAAATAAAAAAGATGAGGAAGAAAAGAATAATTGTTCTCTTTGATAATTATGAGAACCAAGAGAAAAAGGGACCATTTAATTCACTGATTAATCACTGTACTAAGAGTCCTAATGAAGAGTGAGAGGCACAAAATGAAACAAAATAAAATTCAATGCCTGTCTATGAGGAATATGCCAACTAATAGCTGAGATGATTATCCATCCTACAAGATATGAACTTCTAAACTCTTAAGCAAGGTGTAGGTCAGATGCTATGGGGATTCAGTGTAGGGCGAAAATTACTTTGCCATTCGGTAGATCAGGAAGGGCTGCCCGGAGGAGGCAAACTTTTGTGGTCAGTTTGAATTGAGGAAGACATGGGAGCATGATGAGAAAAATTCTTCAAGAAGTGGAATCAGCATGACCAAATGCATAAGGCAGGAGACCCCAGAGACTACTCTTGGGACAATGAGTGGCACTTTGGCAGCAGCACAGAATGGTACTAGGTGAGTCAAGTCCCAGACTAGGCTAAGGATAGTGAGGAAGTGGCTCAAGCACAGAAGTTAAGGTGGCACCAAAACCCCAGTAAACAAAATAAATATTTGAATGTAATATTTTTAAAAGTCAAAATCAGTGAAAAAAATCTATGATGAAGAAAACATCAAAATTTTAAATAAGACAGGACAATGTTACTGATTTTCCTTTTGCCTCAGTCTCCAATATGGCTCAGCATAATACTAGTACTAGGAGATATGCTTGAAGGTGGTGTGGAGGGAGACCAAGGGACTTCCAGGAGACAGGCTTAACAAGTACCTATCAGTCATCTAGGGATATCCCACTCCTTTCCTCTCCGTTCTCTACGAAGAAAAGGAAAATGCAGAAAGGTCAACTTACCGAGATCTAAAACTTAGAGTATCTTTAACCATGTTACAGCACTCTTCTTCATAGATCTTCACAAGAGCCCCATGGGATTGAGAGAGAATGAAGCTCCTCTTTGCATTGATGAGGAAACAGCATCACGGGGAGGGGCCCGAGACTATATACTTACTTGGAGGGTAGACTAGAAATTTTGTCTGTTCTGCACACGCTGGTTGCTGCAAACCCAGGTCAGAGCCTCTTCTACCCAAGAAGGCATATTTTTTATGACCCTACTTACATACATGCAGATGAGTGCCAGAGCTTGTTAGGTGAAGAGGTAAGTCCTCTAGCTATGCTGTGTTAACAAATAATCTTAAGATCACAGTGGCTTTACAAAATAAATTTATTTCTTATTCATGAAAAATCCAGGGTGGGTTAGGTAGTCTGTCCTCCAACTATGCCGTGTGGAGCAGGTGTCCTTCAAGGCTTCTGGTGCAGGGAAATAGCAAAGGTCAGTTCGTGTTGGATATCACCAGGACTGGGAGGGGTATGCCTCACTCCACCCACATTCCAGTGACCATAAGCCAGTCACATGGCCTCAACCTAACTGCAGGGATTCTAGGAAGTGCAAAGAAGTACACAGATATTTGTGCAAACTCATGCTTGGACTAAAAATCTCTAACACATCTCCTATGTCTTGTGCAGTATAAAGTCTAGGACACTCAGGGATCACTCTTACATTTGCATGGTTCTCCATTTTCCTGCTTCCACTAACACATTACTTACACTGTACCTGCTTCCTGTGCCTGTTCACCCTTCCCATCATGCGAAGCATGAGGCATGAACATTTTGCTTTTTCCTTCATTCTCTAAAGCACAGAGAACAAAGTGTTTGTTTGGGTAACAGCCTTTTAAAAAGATATTGTTGAAAACTTAACAGATTTACAGCGCTGCACAGAATAGGGAGGAAAACTAGAACTGAAAATTTGGTGTTGTGTTGCAAATTCCCAAGCCAGTTCCATCACAAAGAATTTGTCACTGACTGCTCCTCACATTCACCTTAAGCCCACCTGCTACTATTCAGCGCCATCTCTTTCTTTACTAAAATAACCTTTTATTTATATCTCTTTTCTTCCAGTTACACAGTCTTCCAAATCCGTATCTTGTGCAATCCACTTGGAAAAGACTCAATGATGATCTAAATCTTTAATACTCAAATAGTACATTCCATTTAGACCATGCATTGGAAGTTCTTAAATTTTATTATCAAGATGCCCTTTAAGATATTTTCCTAACAAAGGAGAAATTATCTCTTTAATAGAGGAAAATTAGGTCAAACATCAGCTAACTTTTTTTTTTTTTTTTTCTTTTTTTTTTTTTTCACTTTTAACATAACAAAAACAATTCTATGCTCAAAGAAGTCTGAGAAGCTGGGTTAAATTAAGTTAAACAACTGCCTTTACTAGAGGATTCTCAGAGACTTTAGTATGATAAAATACTTCAAATATCTCCAAAATAAAGTGTCTATTATGCTGCAATTCTCAAAAGTATTTAACCATGGAGTTCTGAGTTAGCAACTATGGTGTAATAATTAACCAAAAATTCAGTGTCACAATAATAAATGTTTACGCTCACACTCAGAGGTCTATGAGTCAGCCAGTATTCAGCTTATTTAGGATGGGCTTGCCTAGCTGGGCCAAGCTGCAGCCTGGCTCCTGATCTGTTTCACATGGTTCACTTCATCTTTGGGTCAAAAGGTACCCAGGGTGCATTCTTTCTCTGCAATGGCAGAATCCCAAGCAGGGAAAGCCCCATTCCCAAAGCACATTTCAGGTCTTTGCTTGCACAAAGTCTACTAATGTCCCATCAGCCAAAGCAGGTCATGTGGTCAACTCAACATCCTTGAGTAGAGGAGTTTATTCTACTCATGGTGGGAAAGAAGTGGAGTGAATATTTTCTAAACAGTAATTCAGTCTTTCCTATTGTCCACAAATGCTCATTTCCAATCCCTAAAACACATACAAAATACATCCAACACCAATATAAGACCCTCCCATGAGTTTCAACAAATTACATCATCAAGACTGATGTCTAGGATCTTGTTATCTCTATCAGGTCCAGATGCAGCTCCCCTTGGTCTAGAGAATTATGAACTAAAAAGACAAGTTATACTCCTGCTCACAAACACCTAAAATGTATCTGTGATTCAGTCAGTATAACTGCAATAAATACTCCCATTAGAAAAGGGGAAGAATGGCAGTCATTGGTCCATAGTAATTTTGAAATCCTATTGGTAAATTATTGCTGTGTCCCCCTACCCTGGAGTAGAAAATATGCCTCATTAGGCCATGGATGGATCTCTTGGGAATGGAGGGTGCAGGCTGCCAGGAAGGCGCCCCCAGCTCAGTGTTCCTTGTGGCTCTTAGAAATACCATGGCTGTGATATTTTTTTCAAACCAAAAGTACCTTAATCCTAAATGCAAATAGATTCTATTTTTGACCTATGTCTTCAATTAGTATTCTTTAACCACTCATAGTTTTCCAGAGAGAAAGCATCATAAGTTTTTGATAAGAGTATAGGTTCTGATGTCAGACTGCATTGGTTTGATTCCTGGCTCCATCATTGGATTGTCTAACTATGCAATCTTGGAAAATAAACAAAATCTCTCTGTATTTTAACTTCCTTATCTATAAGTTATTAATTATACTGTCAACCTCAAAAATTATGGAGAAGATCAAATAAAGAGAGAAAGTAAAGCCAATCTTCACTAAGGTACCAGGCTACTTAGTGATCTTCTCTAATCAGGAGAGTGTTTTACAGATAACTTCCCAAATTCAACCTACTTTTTTACTTCCTGGTCTGAATCTATATACATTCCATGATGTTTTAGAGTTTACATCAATTTCCATGATGTTTTAGAGTTCACATCAACTGGTTACTCTAAGACAGCAGCAAAACCTTCTATCTGGATTTTAATGGATGTAGAGCCCACTAGCAATAATTGTGATGACCACACAAAGAGCCAACATCTCTGAGAGTCATATGCTATGCCAAGTATTTCATATATAACTTTTCATTAAGAATAAAATTATAAATTATTCAAACAAATTATAGCATTTATTAATATTTATAAATATATTAGGAAATATCCTCTTATGTAATTCTAAACTATGCATCTGACAAGAGGCTAATATCTAGAATATATGAGGAACTCAAACAACTCAATAGCAAAAGTAAATAAGTAAATAAAATAACCCAATTAAAAAATGGACAAGGAACCTGAACAGTATGTCTCAAAAGAAGCATACAAATGGCCAACAGGCATATGAAAAAATGCTCAACATCACTACTCACCAGGGAAATGCAAATTAAAACCACGGTGAGATTTCATCTCACTACAGTTAGAAAGGCTACTACCAACAAGACAGAAAATAACAAATGCTGGCAAGGATGCAGAGAAAAAGGAACTCTCATACATTGTTGGTGGGAGTGTACATTAATACAGCC
>NW_007753520.1:4718-8474 GCF_000696425.1 Galeopterus variegatus
GACAAGAAAACAGAAAGGACATTGTTGGGTGGGAGGGGGGAGAGGGAAGAGGGAGGGGGGTTTCTGTAATGGGCCACAATAATCAACCTCACTGTATATTGACAAAATAAAATTAAGGAAAATAAAAATAAATAAAAATAAAATAATATTATATGCAGATCTTTAAAGGGGATCTTGACTATAATCAATACAGAGAAAAGATAAATGTTTTGGTGATGATTACATAATTTAGTTTCAAATCTTTATCAATATTTCTCTCCATTAAAATATTATATTTCTTTGTTGATATTCTGCCCCTGTCTTTCATGGCTCTCCCTGGATCTGGGCTTCATGAGAAACTCCTTGCTGGAAGATTCCCTCCCTCTGGGGGCCTGGTTCCCTGCCTAGAATGCTGTGAACACTTGCAAAATGATAACGAGAGCCAAGATGGTTAGTGCAGCAGAGGAGGTTGTGCATGAGCATTGTGCAGAGCTGTGAAGATAATTAGAACAACTTGGCTTTATTAAGGGCTTTCCTCAGGGCCTCCTTCACTTCCTTGTGCAAGGGCTATAAAATTGGAAGGTTTAGCCTGGAGCTCACCACTGTGTAGAACATGGTCACTGCCTTTTCCTCTACCGGGGACTTGCCTAAATCATTGCATACACAGATTAGAGGTAGAGTCCCAAGGATCAATCCAGCTGCACTTATGAATGAGGCAAAGGCAGAGGAAGTCTTTGCCTGGACACCTGATCTGCAGATGTTTAGATGGTCTTGGTGATGAACATGTAAGAGAACAGGATCTCTGCTGGTCTGGTTAGAATCGTGCGGTGAACAAAGAGGAGAATTAGCAGCTGCTGGAGAAAGCTAGCCCCTGGTCAGCGTTAACAGCAATGGAGGTCACAGAAAAATGAAATCAATTGATGAGGGCACAAAAGGAGACTAAGAAAATGAGATATATGGATAGGATTACACTTGTCAAATCCCCTAAGTGATGCAGTTACCAGCTTTCTGCCAGTCATCTTGGGAGTCATGGCAGTAGCAAACAGCAGAGGTTGAAATGCCACAGAATAATCATAAACATATCTGAAAATATAACCAGCATTTCCAAAGGTGGGACCCTAATTTCAGTCAAATAATATTTTGAAATTTTAAGTATTGGCTTCCTACCACCCATTGCTGCCACCACCTCCACTCAACACCCCGTGATCCTTAAAGCTTTATTTTACCCCCATGATTCAGGAAGCAGTGATTACCTGTCATACACTTTCCCTTTAGGAGTGGGTCTAATATATCATGAACTAAGGACACCAATTTAATTTATAAATAGATTGTGTAATGCATTAAAAATAATCGCCTTGATACCCACACTTTTAGTTATGAGAGAGACATACAGTGATTAGATTATAGACGTCTGGACTCTTACGAAGCCAGTGTCCCAACACTCCCCACCCCCAGATGAGTCCAGGAAGGTGTCAGTAAGTAATGTAAGTCCCCATCTCATTTTCAGAAATGTCTGGAAGAAGGAATATTTATGCCTCCCTTCCTAGGCTAAAGACAAATCTTCTAGCAATTCTTTGCAGCCAGCATAGCAGCCAAGCAACATACCCACAATAGTCGATGGAGATGTCTAGGCAAAGGGACCAAGACAACTTCAAAGAATCCTGACACCTCAGTATAAAAAATTGCTGAGAGGGTTGGAAAGCCAAAGAGGCCCTAGGGCGATACAAAGAGAATGCAGACTCATTTAAGGGAGAGGTCATGCTTGACCATGGACTGCAGAAGCAGGTAGAAGCACGTGTCAATAAGAACCAGAGGAGACCAGCTGTATCTACACAGAGGACTGTGAGAACAGAGGGAATTAGTTGTACTAAATGTCCTACTCCCGGGCCGGCCCCGTGGCTCACTCAGGAGAGTGCTGCGCTGGGAGCGCCGAGGCTGTGGGTTCAGATCCTATATAGGGATGGCTGGTGCACTCACTTCACTGGCTGAGCATGGTGCAGACGACACCACGCCTAGGGTTATGACCCCCTTTCCAGTCACATACACACACACACACACAAAATAAATAAATAAATAAATGTCCTACTCCCAATGCCAGGGTGATACATAGAGCACCTGGGAATTTAGATTATTATTTTGGGGGAAAGGGGAATAAAGAGGAGAAAGAATTTTGAACTGAGTTTAAATCCTAAATGAGTCACTGGAAGTGACTGACTTGCCTTCGATTGAAAATGACTTGATTTTTTTCCCTTCATTGGAAAAAAGATTGAGTTCAGTTAAAGAGAAATATTAAGTTATTCTTGGTGCACATCTGTATTAAGACTATAACTTACAATCCTGTTACACTTCCCAAAATGTAAAGCATAACCACCACCAGAAAAAAATGAGAATCATGAAAAAAGTTGAGGTACAAAAAAGAGAGATACCTGTTTAATAAAAATTCAAGGAGAACATGAAAAGAGGATAATAAAATTTTTTAAATAACAGAAGGAAATTTTCTTGAATTTGAAAAAAATCTTTACCTTTCAGATCCAAATAGCTCACCAAGGGCCTGATACCAATATTGGAAAAAAAAAAAAGAGCACTTCTAGACTCAAGAATAGAATAAATATATTACACATTTCTGGAGAAGAAAAACACAAGCAAGAACAAGTGACCTATTGATCTATAATGGAACAAGAAAGAGACTGCCATTAAATTTTGCACTACTCTACTAAATACTAGAAACCAAAGGAAAGAAAAATGTCTTTAAAGATCAGAGAAAACGATTTTGAATTTAGAATTTAATACCCAACTAAACTATAATCAAGTGTGAATTAATCATATGAGACACATTCTCTGACCACAATGTAAGACACACAGAAATTAACAAAGGTCTAGCTAAAAAGAGTATCAATCATTCTGATATATTGAAATAGCCTGCACAGTTACACTAGAGATAAAATAGAGCTCATCCAGAAACTGCAAAATATTTAGAAATAGCTGACATTGATGAGTACATATAAAAACCTATGGAGTGTAGTAGCAACAGTAAAGGAGAAAAACTAGACTGTAAAGGCACTTATTAGATAATGTGGACAACAACAAAAAAAATGAAGTATTTATTACAAGAAAATACCAAAATACACACACACACACCAAACACAAACAAAAGAAACTAGAAGGAAGTTTAAAAAAATAGAAAGTAAAAATATATATAAGACAGGTTTTTAAATAGACCTGATAAACCAGGAGCTAGCTCTTTTAAATGATCCATACTATAGACAAATATATTGCCAGCTCAATGGGAAAAAAAGAGACGTAAAACAAAACAAATATATGCCACTAGGACTGAAAAATGAAAATAAAAACACAGTTTGTAGAGATAATTTTAAATTATGAGAAAGAAACGTGCACACATATCAAATTGACAAAAAATTAAATATAACCTAAACATACATATGTCAACATGGAGAAATCTCAAAACCATCATGTTGAAGAAATTGCTGGAGATTTGAATATTATGAACATTTTGACACCATAAATGTGAAGTTTAAAAATAAATACAAATAAACTGTGGGTTAATATGGAGACACAGATATGTAATAAAAATATAAAAGCATGTGTGGAAATGTTAACACCAAATTCAGGATAGTGGTTACCTCTGCAGAAGGAGAAGAGACTGGAATCAGATATGGGCACACAAAGGATTTCAAGTGTATCTTTTACAGTTTTACTTTTAAAAATCTGAAACAAATGGGGATTCCAAGATGGCGACGGGTCTGGAGCGGCCGTGCC
>NW_007753521.1:0-256 GCF_000696425.1 Galeopterus variegatus
GAAGTAAAGGACATCAAGATTGGAAATGACAAAGTCAAATTCTCCCTGTTTGCAGATTGCACGATCCTATAAAGACAGAAGCCTAAAGACTCTACAATAACTCTTACTGTTGATAAGCAATTTCAGCTAAATTGCAGGATACAAAATTAACACAAAATCAGTAGCATTTTTATACTCCAACAATGAACTAGAAGAAAAAAAAAAAAAAGAAATCTAGTCCATTTACAATAGTTTCCAAAAAACATATAAAATACCT
>NW_007753521.1:4667-8474 GCF_000696425.1 Galeopterus variegatus
CTTTTTAATACAGTCTTTAGGTCTTCCTCTATATAGAGTTATGTCATCTGCAAACAGGGAGGGATTGACTTTGTCTTTTCCAGTCTAGATGCTATTTATTTCTTTCTCTTGCCTCTTTGCTATGGTTAGTATTTCTAATAGTTTGTTAAGTAGTAGTTATGATAGGAGGCATCCTTGTCATGTTCCTGTTCTTAAAGATGACATTGCCAGTGGATTTGTCATTTTTGCCTTTTATTGAGTTGAGATACTTTCCTTCTATACTTAAATTGCTGAGTCATTTTCAGGAAAGGATGTTGAATTATGTCAAATGCTTTTTCTGCATCAATTGAGATAATCAGGTGGTTTTTGTCCCTGAGTTTGTTGATATGGTGCATCACATTTATTGACTTGAATGTGTGGAACAATTCTTGCCTCCCTGGGATGAATCCTACTTGATTATGGTGTATAATTTTTTTTTAATATGTTGTATTCTGATTGCTATTATTTTGTTGAGGTTTTTTGTGTCTATGTTCATCAGGGTTATTGGCCTGTAATTATCTTTTTAGTTGTATTTTAGTCTGGTTTTGGTATCAAGGTTATGCTGGCCTCATAGAATGAGTTTTGGAGAATGGCCTCTGTTTCAGATTTTATGAATAGTTTTAAGAGAATTGGTATGGTTGCCTCTTTAAAGGTTTGGTAGAATTCAGCAATAAAGCTATCTGGTCGTGGGCTTTTTGGTTGAGAGACTACTGATTACTACTTCAATCTCATTACTTGGTATTGGTCTATTCAAGTTTTCTATTTCATCTTGGTTTAGGCTCAGTATTGGTCTGTTCAGGTTTTCCATTTCATTGTGGTTCAGTTTTCATAGTTTGCATGTGTCTAGAAAATTTGTCCATTTCCTCCAGGTTTTTTGGCATACAGTTGCTTATAATAGTCTCTAATAACTCTTTGTATTCCTGTTCTATCAGTTGCAATGTCTCCTTTTCAGTTCTGATTTTTGTTATTTTGGTGTTCTCTCCTCTCTCTCTCTCTCTCTCTCTCTCTCTCTCTCTCTCGTTAACCTGCCTAATGGTTTGTCTATTTTGTTTATCTTCTCAAAAAATCAACTTTTTTTTTGCTTCATTTCTCTTTTAAATATCTTTCTTTGGGGGTCTCTACATCATTTAGTTCTGCTGTGACCTTAATTATTTCTTTCCATCTACTAACTTTGGATTCAATTGTTCCTGTTTTCCTAGTTTTTTTGAGCTGTAGTGTTAGATTGTTTATTTGAAACCTTTCTAAATTTTAGATGTAAGTATTAATTACAATAAACTTCCCTCTTTGTATTGCTTTTGCAGTATCCCACAGGTTTTTGGTAGGTTGTGTCTTTATGTTCGTTTGTTTCAATAAATTTCTCAATTTTCTGCTTAATTTCTTCTTTGAGGCATAGGTCATTCAGGAGCCTATTGTTTAATTTGCATGTATTTGTATAGAGTCTTGAATTTTGCTTGATATTAATATCTAGTTTTAATCCAGTTGTCTGAATAGGTGCTTGAATGATTTTGAACTTTTAAAATTTGATGAGACTTGATTTGTGACCTAACATTGTCTATACTGGGGAATATTCAATCTGCTGATGAGAAGAATATATATTCTGTAGTTGTTGGATGAAATGTTTGTAAATATCTGCCAGGTCCAATTGGTGTAAAGTGCAGCTTAAGTCCTGTGTTTCTCTGTTGATTTGTTGCCTGGATAATCTGTCCAGTGCTGAGAGAGGGGTGTTTAGGTCTCTTACTATTATTGTATTCAGGTCTATCTCTTTCTTTATATCTAATAGTGTTTGCTTCATATATCTGAATGCTCCAGTGTTGGATGCATATATATTTATGATTGCTATGTTTTCTTGATGGATAAATCCCTTTATTATTATATAGTGACCTTCTTTGTATCTTGAATTCCTGTAATTTGGATGTTTATGTACTTAAGTTTGTCTGCTAGCTCTCTTAGATTTTCTTAATCATTTTAAATTCCTTTTGTTGTTGTTGTTGTTGTCTACCTGGGTTACTTTGTAAAGACTGTCTTTGAGGTTAGAGATTCTAGAAATTCTTTTTTTTTTCTTTGTTCTATTCAGCTGCTTATGGTCTCAGTTGTGTTTTCTATTTTGTTGAATGAATCATTCAGCTCCAGGAGTTCTACTACTCAATTTTAAGGTGTTAATCTCTTTGTAAATTTCTTCCTTCATATTCTGCATATTTTTTTTCATTTAATTATGCTGTCTGAGTCTCATTATGTTTCCTTAAGATTGTTACTCAGAATTCCTTTTCAGCTATTTCAAGGTTTTCCTGTTCTGTAAGGTCTGGTACTTGAGAAATATTATATTCCTTTAGTGATGTCAGATTTTCTTGGTTTTTTTTTTTTCATATTTTTAGTATCTCTATGTTGATTTCTGGTCATCTGGTAAATCAGCTGCTTCTTTTTTTACTCTGGAGAGGACTTTGAGGAGAAAGAATGCCTCCTCTTTTTCTAGGCTCCTCTGGTGACTCTCTTTGTGTCAATGCAGTCATTTATGTAGCAGACCACTTCCACTGTGGTCATGGATGCTACTGTGGCAGCAGGTCACCCTTGCAGTGGTAGAAGCTGTGGTGGTGGCTGTTGTGAATCACCTCCATGGAAGTAGTGTGGGGCCTCCTGGTCATGGTGACACTACTGCTTTCCATGTGGAGGGTGAGAAGCTTACCCAGGGTTTTCCCCTGTCTGAGCCTCACAGTTGCATCAGTGGCACTGGCTCCTGCCTTCTGTGTTGGCAGTGGGAGGTCTGCCCAGGGATTTTCCCCATCTTGGCCACCTCAGTCATTATGGCAGTGCTGTCTCCTGCCAAGAGTGAAAAGTTGTGAGAAACCAGCATCTACAATAGATGCCAGGATAAAAAAAAAAGTTGTATTTGGAAACTTAATTTGCCTTGTAAAGTAAACGATGCACCATCTGAAACCTGATAACACAATTTATGTATTCATGGTGTGTATTTATTGTAAAATTTCAAACAATACAAATAGAGCAAATAAATAGATTTGTTTATTTAAATGGAGAAATCTATTAAAATTATGTGTATTTGGGATACAGGAAACTCTATTCTCCAGAATAAAATATGCATTATTTTTCAGCCAAATCAATGAACTAAGTCAACTAATTCATTAAATAATTCATTTTCTTTTATTTGAAATAACCATTTTAACAATCATTTTATAGTGGGTAAGTTATAATTATATGAGTTGTCTTTATTCTCCCAATTAGAGGCAGAGTTGGGTTGGAAATGCCCAAATCTTTGTGATTTTTGATGAATATTCAAATAAAAGTTATTATTTATTGAATGATCTTTCTAGAAGTAAAGGTATATACTATAATAGCTAGTCTTATGCATAATAAGTAATCAAGGTTACTATAGCTTTTTAGAATAGTTTAAAGTCAGGCAGTGTTATGCATCCAGCTTTATTTTTATTTTTTGCTCAGAATTGCTTTGGCTATAAGTCTTCTTTTGTTACTCCATATGAACTTTAGGATTGGTTTTTCCATTTCTGAAAAAATGTCATTGGAATTTTGATAGGGATTGCATTCATTTTGTATATCACTTTGGGTAGTATGGACATTTTCACAATGTTAATTTTTCCAATCCAAGCACTGTACTGGCATATGAACAGACACATGGACCAATGGAACAGAATAGAGAATCCAGAAATCAACCCATACACCTACAGCCATTTGATCTCTGACAAAAGCAACAGGACTAGACACTGGAGAAGAGACTGCCTCTTCAGTAAATGGTGCTGGGAAAATTGGACATTCATATGT
>NW_007753522.1:0-1110 GCF_000696425.1 Galeopterus variegatus
AATCAGCAGCAAGTACACCTGGGGCACTGGGTGCTTCGGAACTGCAGACACAGCCTCCTCAGCGAGGAGGCCCCAGAGCCACCCTCCCAGCACGCAGACACGTAGAATGAGACCTGCTGTTCTGTTTTCAACACTTTGAGTGGAAATGTTTCTGAAATGTGTACACCATTCCCTCACTTCTTATGCAACCTGCCCTTGCTGGAGGGCTTGGGAGCATCTTACAAAACCCTTCCTCCCTCTGCTCTCTGCAGGGCTCATCCGCAAACGGTGTCCCCACACTCCTGACGTGCCCTCCTCTGTAGTATTTGTCTGATAGTAAATCTTACCCTTTGCTCTCAGTGTATCAGCTTCTACCTATCACTGTCATCAGTGTGAAACTGACAGTTTTTGTCTCCTCCATTTCTAGACTGAAAATGGGATTACCAAGCTTGTTATAATTTTTTTAAATAAGAAAAAGCAAATAAACTCAGAAGAAGGCCTGGAGGACAACCTGTATTAGGTCTTCTTTATTAGCGTTATGTCCCACAGTCAAAGGCTCTGAGGTGCATCTCCATTTGGGCATGCCTCTCAGTCATGACCTTTGTAATATGCCAAATTACAAAGCAAAATAAAACAAAACCCACACTTCCTGTTCCATCTTTATGCTCTTGAGGGGTATGATTGCTGTGAAACGTTCAGGCCAAGTGAGGCCTGAGTGTGTGAACCCTTATGAACAGGAGCTATGGTGCACTTATTAGGAGCCCTGCAATCAGGTAGAACTCATCAAATGCCTTCATGTGCCACAAAATGCCAAAAAGAAAAAGAAAGAAAGAAAAAAGAAATCATTAAGAAATACAATGGTGTATTAGGGTTCTCCAGAGAAACAGAACCAATAGGATATGTGCGCACATGTGTGTATTCGTGTGTGTATTTACACACACAGAGATGTATTTTAAGGAATTGGCTCATGCAACTACGGAGGCTGGCAAGCCTAAAATCTGCATGGTGGGCCAGCAGGCTGGGGACCTAGGGAGGAGCTGACACTGGAGCTCAAGTCCAAAGGCCATCTGAAGGCAGAATTCCCTCTTCTTTGGGGAACCTCAGTATTTTTTTCTCTTAAGCCCTTCAACT
>NW_007753522.1:5014-6270 GCF_000696425.1 Galeopterus variegatus
AATGACAAATCTACCCCTTCCTGAAGACTGTTCTGAAGACTGTAGGAGCGCCTACAGCCACCTCACCAGACCACAAATGCTGCAGCCTCTCTGATGAACCCAGGTGTGAAATATATCCCCAAAGGGAAAGCGAGGAACTTGGGGCAAGACCAGTCCCTAAGAGCAGGGGGTGAAGCTTTTGGAAACATTAAGTAAAGATTCCAACAATGGAGGCTAGAGAAGGAGGAACTTCTGGAAGGGGCAGCCCCACGAGCAGGAGACTAAGGTTGGGACCTGGGTTACCCTGTGCAGGTGTCTGGGAAGTGTTGGGCCGGGGCTTGCCCGAGCTCTGCTCCCTTTCACTTTCAATCCCTTCCTGCAGGTGTCAGCGTCTGAAGTTCCTCACCACTTCTGTACCCTCACACTGCTGTGTGGGAGTGCAGTGGGGCATGCATGGAGCTGGTACACACAGGCACTGGGCCTACCCAACCCTCCCCACCTCCTCCATGGCAGGTCCTGGCAGAGCTGGGAGCATAAAACTAATGGGACGGAGGCCACGTGACCCAGGATAATGTAAAGGGAGTAGAGGAGGCTGTGGGCCACGTGGGGTGGGAACAGCACATGCCTGGGCAGCTCAGCAGAGTGCTGGACACAATCTCAGCTTTCCCAAACAAATACCTGGAAGGTGGTCCTTGAAGAGGAGGGAAACCTGCACTAGGGCCAAGGGTGTTTTTGTTGCTGGTCCTTCACATTGAGCACGCAGCCCACCACCATCGCTGTGCCTAATGCCCCGATGCACCTGTCTCCAAGGACCCCTGCCAGGTCTCCTGAACACCCCTTTATTCTAACAGAGGCATCTTGACCACCACGCCAGAGTCAGGAAACAGGTGACAGCAGAGGTTGGCCAAGTCACTGACAAGTGGAAGGGTGCAGGTCTCCTACTGCAGACAAACAGCCATGGTGCAGCCCCTCTGCAGACCCTCAGGCCACCCCAGCCACCTTACTTTGTAAATGAAAGTGCGCAGGTTCAGGTTCCGACCCATCGACACAATCAGAGCATACACTTCTGACCCAGGCAGGCCACAGAGTTCCTTGGTGGCAAACGAAGGTTTTTCATCTTCGGGAAATGTCAGCAGGAGACGAAGAACTTCTTGATCACACTTTTCAGACAAAGCCATGGTAAGGGCACTGGAGAGAATCTGTTTCAAAGGATGGAAATCAGCAGCAAGTACACCTGGGGCACTGGGTGCTTCGGAACTGCAGACACAGCCTCCTCA
>NW_007753522.1:7941-8474 GCF_000696425.1 Galeopterus variegatus
AAAGTTTTTCTTAATGACAATGTTTTCAAACGTGCTGTCTGGGATAGTGTACCCAATGCAAAGGAATGACCATTGTTACTGACAGGCTGCTACCAGCAGAAACACCGATTTGACTTACAGGATATTCCAAGAAAAAGATGAACAAGAGGAATAATAGGGGAAGTTCGATGCTTTTCCTCTGCATCCATGTTTGGCTTGGAGAGCTGCAAGGACCCCAGGGGTCCAGGGCAGATGCTCCCCACCTCTGTGAGCCAAGCGCATGCACACTCAGCCACTAAGATAGATATCTGGGCATTTATCTGGTTTAAAAATGGCAATATCCCTAGGACAGGCATTTGCACTTTGAGCAGAAGCTTGTTTACTAGACATCTGCTGAAACTATCATTGTGTTCAGAACAGAGCAGGGGAGATAGCCTCGAAGTTGCCCAGCTGGTAACTTCAGACTCAGAGGTGCAGGGAATGCCTGAGCAAGACGGCTGCTCTCAGCTTAATTGTGACCATACACTGTCCTCTGTGCTGAGTGCTCTACATAG
>NW_007753523.1:0-3274 GCF_000696425.1 Galeopterus variegatus
CTTTAGAAGTTTAGCTTTAGTAGATCTTTGCTCCACAGTGATTTCCATGGTCTTTCCTCATCTACCATTCATGAGGGAGATGACATAAGCTGAACTGTTTCCCCCTTATGCCCAAATATAATGTTGAAATGCAAATTTATATGTTGAAGTCTTAACTCCTAATGTGATGTATTTGCAAATGGGGCCTTCAGCCATTAGGTAATTAGGTTCAGATGAGGTTGTAAGTGTGGGGCCTTCATGATGGAATTATTGCCCTTATAAGTGGAGACACCAGAGACCTTGCTTGCTCTCTCTTTCTGCCATGTGAGGACACACGGATAAGGTGTTCATCTCCAAGCCAGGAAGAGAGCCTTCACCGGGCATTGAATCTGCCGGTACCCTGATCTTCGACTTCCCAGCTTCCAGAAATGTGAGAAATAGATTCGGTTGTTTAGGCCACCCAGTCTATGGTATATTGTTATGGTAGTCTGAGCTCACTAACATAAGAAGCTTTGTGAATCTGCCGGTACCCTGATCTTCGACTTCCCAGCTTCCAGAAATGTGAGAAATAGATTCGGTTGTTTAGGCCACCCAGTCTATGGTATATTGTTATGGTAGTCTGAGCTCACTAACGTAAGAAGCTTTGGTTTTTGACCATGTGGGAATGCTCATTCATCTATGTATGTGTTAAGTGTCTAGTTTCAAATGAGACATCCCACGAACATCCTACTGTAATATCAGGGTGGTTTCAAAAACTCTCAATTCAGGGTGATATCCTAGGAACTGGTATCTTATGGGCCAAATCAGACTCCAACCACCAGCTTATCTGGAAAACATTTTGAGAATGTGCTGAAGACATCCAAAGGGATGATTAGGTGTATAAAGGTCAGTATTTAAAGTCAAAGGGATTTTGCTGTCAGAGGGGATCCAGAGTGAGGAACACGAACAGTAAGGGGACTTCTGCCATGAGTAAAAACGCTGTATGGTAGGGGTAGGGTAGGTGATTCTTCGCTGTCCCACTGGGAGCAGGGTGCCGCCTTCAGAGGATGCAGCCATGAAGAGCTGGGAAACAGGCCAGATTCCAGAGTTGGATAGGAGGACAGGTTGGCGAAGACTAGGAGAAGGCCACAGCATTGCAGAAAACTGCTGGGACTGTGCAAAAATTTTGGCACGTGGGCAGAATTGGCTCTCAAGGGACCACAGCCAATCCCCAATTTGTGTTTGATGTGCATTTTCACCTTCCTTCTTGTGTTAGTCAGCTCATTCTGCAATATGTGATAAAATGCCATCGACTGGGTGGCTTAAACAACAGACATTTGTTTTCTCACAGTTCTGGAGGTGGGGAAGTCCAAGACCAAGATGCCAGTGTCGGGGGCGTCTGGCGAGGGCTCTATTCCTGGCTTGTAGACAGCCACATTCTCCATGTGTCTGGGAGGGAGGGGGGTCTGGTTTCTCTTCTTATAAGGGCTCCAATCCCATCATGATGGGCTCCACTTTCAAGACTTCATCTTAACCTAATTCCGTCCCAAAGGCCCCATCTCCAAATACCATCACATTGGGCATGATGACTTCAATATGTAAATTTTAGAGGGACACAATTCAGTCCCTAGCACTTCTTTATGACTGCTTTTAGTACCATGGACCTGTGGCCCATCGTTTCGTTGCCTGAGAAACATTACAGAGTCATGAGAAGAGAAATGAATTGAGACAGAAGGCCTGCTTTAGGTTGGGAGGAGTGAGAACCGTGTGAGCTCTACAGGAAGTCATACCATGTGTATTAGTTTGCTTGGGCTGCCCTAACAAAGTATAGTAGACTGGGCAGCTTAAACAACAGAAACTCATTTCCTCACAGTTCTGGAGCCTGGAAGTCCAAGATCAGGGTGTGGGCAGGGTTTGTTTCTCCTGAGACCTCTCTTATGGGCTTGTAGATGGCCATCTCCTCCATCTGTCTTCACATGGTCTTTCCTGTGTGCATATCTGTGTTCCAATCTTCTCTTCTTATAAAGGCACTAGTCATACTGGAGTAGGGCCTGCTCTAATGACCTGACTTTAACCTAATAACCTTTGTAAAGATCCCATTTCCACATACGGTCACATTCCGAGGTACTGGGGTTAGGAGTTTTGGCGCAGACAAAATTTTGCCCATAACAACAGGGATCCTGCCCCAGCCCTGTTGCTTATTGGCCATGTGGTTACAGGAAAATTACCAGAGCCCTACGAGCCTCAGGTGCATCATCTGTGAGATGGGTGTCATAATGAGTTTGTCTTGTAGGACTGTTGAAAT
Organism: Galeopterus variegatus; assembly: GCF_000696425.1. Taxonomy (NCBI): domain Eukaryota; kingdom Metazoa; phylum Chordata; class Mammalia; order Dermoptera; family Cynocephalidae; genus Galeopterus; species Galeopterus variegatus. The sequence continues at coordinate 2,264 of NW_007753523.1, forward strand.
GTATGCAATGTATGCAAAGCACTTGGCACAGTATCTGACATGTATTAGATTTTTAATGCTTGGCAGTTATCTGTATCACTACTTGGACCTCAGATCCTACTAGCCTCTCCTCTGGGAAAGTTATTGCTTTTGTTGTCATCTAGGAGACCTCACAGAGTATGCAGCACAATAGTACAAGTTGTACCAATTTTGCCATAAATATTGCTTCAAAGATAAAACTAGGTAAGATTTCCCTCCTAGATGATCTATTATTTCATGTGGGTGTCGTGAGTCTTCCCCAGCTGGATGCAACTCAAAGCTTGTAGAATCTGAGTCAAGGACAAAACTCTTCCCCTTCTCCCAGCTGCTCTTCCATTCATACCCCTATTTTCGTTAATCCCCCTCCCCACCAAAAATCCAGCCCTTGCTTAAAATTGGGCAAATTATCCTCAAGATAACCTACTTAAAATGCCATTTTAATGGGGCTGGCTCTGCTTGTCCCAGTCAGGCAGAAGAGTACCTGGCCAGTGGCTTCTGGGCCTCACCTCATGGGAGATTCACTCTTATTTCTCAGGAAACCCTTGCACGTGGTGGGTATAAATCACCTAGTTCCTGCACTGTGTTCAACTGCAATTAGGACAGGAGTGCAGGACACTTTCCATACCTGCCCCCAGTGGAGATTCCTCTATGCTTGATCCACCATCCAAAAGGAACTGCTCAGAGAAGTTTTCCAATCCAGGCTCTGCTCGCAGCCCTAAGACACAGCATCTGAGAGCCTGGCCCCTGCCACCACCCAGCTTCAGCGCAGGCAGCTCCCACAGAGGGAAGTGCAGTTTCCAAAGCCGCAAGCTGGCTTGTCTCAGGACATTTACAGTCGACTGCTCTCATCTGGAGCCCCACCTACTGCCTAACCCTTTTCTACTTGTTCTGTAGGATTTAGAGGACATCTCACCACCTTCCCGATATGGCCGCTGCTCCTAGGCTCAACCATCCTATGGGTTGGGCTTATCCTAATATCTCCACGACTAACAC
>NW_007753523.1:8232-8474 GCF_000696425.1 Galeopterus variegatus
TGTGATCGGCTCCTTCTTTCGATACTTGAGGAGCAGGAGATTAAGCAAATCATACATCATCTCCTGTGGTGCACCCTGGAGCAAGTACTCAGGGAATCCCACATCCTCTGAGTTGCTCGGGCCCTCCTCTTCTTGGCTGCTGGGGCTCTCGTTTGCCTCGCTCCATGGAGGGGAGTCAGTGGCAGTGGGGGATGAGCAGACACTCTGAGGACTCTGGGGAGGACTTGGTGTTCCAGCAGCAG
>NW_007753524.1:0-237 GCF_000696425.1 Galeopterus variegatus
GGCTCTGTCTGACATTCTACTCCTCCCTTTATGGGGTGTGACTCTTATCATGTTCTCATTCTAGGCAGAAAGAAGGGCAAAGGGAAACAGTGCTAAAAATGCAACTGAGTCTTTCTCCTCTTAAAACTTACCCAGTGACTGCTTGTATCTCTTTGGCCAGACTGTAACCACACCTGACTACAAGGGAGGCAGAGAAATTTAGTGTGTTTGTTTGAGCTGGGCATATTGCCATCCCCA
>NW_007753524.1:5580-6057 GCF_000696425.1 Galeopterus variegatus
CCCAGCTATCCCACTGCTGGGAATATACCCAGAGGAATGGAAATCATCAAGTGAAGATATATGTGTTCCCCAATGTTCATTGCAGCACTCTTTACAATAGCCAGGAGTTGGAACCAACCCAGAAACTCTGCTTTGAGTAACTTAGCATTCAGGTGTGTTTTTTCCCTCTTGGCAGAATGTATCAGGGTGAATTATATTCCTTCATTGCCCCAAGGACAGAGGTTTCAATTAGTTCCACTAGTTATCATCAACATCAATTAGGCTTATATTCATCTGCATATTACAGAATATCCAAACTATAGTGACTTAAATGAAGTAGGGATTTATTTTTCTTCCCTGTTTAAAAAAAAAAAAAAAGTCTAGAGGTAGGTGATTTGGGGCTGGTATAATAACTTTGTGATGTCATCAAAGACTCGGGCTCTGTCTGACATTCTACTCCTCCCTTTATGGGGTGTGACTCTTATCATGTTCTCATTC
>NW_007753524.1:7150-8474 GCF_000696425.1 Galeopterus variegatus
GCTGGTTATTCCAGGACTAATCATTTGTGGCCAGGAAATTAAGATTGGTGTCTCTTGACATTCTTAGCTTTGGAAATCATAGAGAACTGCTTTGGCTTTGGAAATCATAGAGAACTGCTTTGGTTTTTTAAGAAGGGGTAGTATAACTGTCAAGCACTATGAGGCTTCATGCCCTATTCATTAGGAGTAGAGTTGTATAGCTCGTTGTGGAAAGAATACATAACTTTGGATATATCCACATACGTGGCAGCCAGAAAAAATGGTTGAAAACTTCTATCTTCAGGTAACCTAATCTCACTCCTAATTCAGACTATGTGGTTCTTCCAAACATGGTAATGTCTTTTGTTATATGTTGTACTAGAAATGTATTTCTTAACCTCAGAGCCAGTTCGCTAGTGTTTGTTTAGTAGATTTGAGTATTTAATTAATATCTGCTTTTTTCTCTTTTTACCTCAAAGTATTGTGAGAGAAGAAATTCCACCCCTTTTTTGCTCATCCTTGTATCCCCAATGCCAGGCACATATGCAGTACTAAATAAATGTTTGATGAGTAAATGATTGATCAAAGGAACAAGAATGGTAGCATTCTGTTTCACATTTGAATATTCCTATCATTGGGAATCTACTATTTTAGGAATTTGCCTCTTAAACTCTTACAGAAGTCTAGAGAGGTAACATGGTACAGTAGAAATAATAAGACTTTGGAGTCATTCATACAAATACTTTTTGATTTCCTACTATGTGTCAGGAAAACAAATCAAATGTGGTCCCTTATCCCCAGGAAAGAGGGAGACAAACCTAAAATACGTCAATTATTGAAATGATTGTGATAAATAGGATGGGGTCCTAAAGATAAATGTAGAAGGGGTATTTAACCCAGGCTTTGGAAAACTGAGTGTGGAGAGAGCTGGATTGTCATCCAAGAAGACTTTTGGGAGGAAGTGGCACCCATGTGTAGTTTTGAAGGATGGGTAGGTATTAGCTAGGTGAAGTTTTATGGGGATTATGTTCTAGGCAGAGATAGCTATTTATGCAAAGATACAGATAAGAAAGGATGCCCAGGATATGGGGAGTAGCAGAAAATATAGGAACCAGCTAATGAAGGGCTTAAACTATTTCCAGGATATTATTGAAGACGTTTTCAAAACAGACTTTTTTCTCTCTGATGAAAAAAGAAGCATATTTTTTCTTTTTAGAAAATCTCAGAAATATGGAAAGGTATATAAAACAATATGAAGATTACTTGTAATCTCTTTAACCAGAGATAACTACTTGTTAACATTTTAGTATATATACTGCCATAATTCCTCTGTTTTTCTCCCTCT
>NW_007753525.1:0-945 GCF_000696425.1 Galeopterus variegatus
AAATATTATAGGATGTCAGAGAAGAGACACTCATGGAAACTGTAGAGTAAAAACTGTGTTCAATCATAGCAACCGTAGAACAATGTTTCCCAAAACAACCAGTTAGTATTTAGTATTAGTATTATATGGGTTATATAGAATTAGAGTATATAATTCTAGTATATAATTAGAGTATATAATTCTAGTATATAGAATTAGTATTATATGGGTTCTTGTTTTAAAACATGCCAGCTGAGCTCCCCGCAGCCCTGAAATATGCTCATTCCTGATCTCAGCAACCTCTGCCCTGGAATTTTGGAGCTAAAAGAGAGGGGTCTGTGAATTCACTTTTCTTATGGTGCAGCGAGGGAAAGTGACAATGAGAAATTGAGTGGCTCTGAGATGGATTTCCTCTGTCCCATCCTCTTGAAACTGTTGGGACTGTGGGCACCACCACTTGTCAGTAGTGTCTGTAGTGGACGTCCTGGAGTCCTCATCAGGACAGGCAGCTCCTGTCGCGGTCCCTCTCTTTTAAGTGCTGCCCATCCAGGTTTTCTTACTATTGCTCAGCTGTGTCTCCTCTTTTTTCTTTGCAGCTTCTTTTAAGCCTCCTTTATCGGCTCCTTGCCCCCCTGCCTTTCCTGAAATCGCTGGTCTTCTGTAGGATTCTGCCTCGATCCTCCCTGTGTTCTTGTTTTTCCTTCTGAGACATTTCAGTCACCTTCACTCCATGCCTCATCCAATGCAGCAGCACTATCTGCGTGTCTCCTCAGCTCGGATCCTGGCAACCTTCACTTTTCCAGTCTGCACCGGTGTATTGGATATGCTCTGACACATGCACAGCACTGCTGCTGAAAGTCATGGCCTCGGCCCCACCCACCACTCAGGCTGGTTGAAAATCGTGGTATATATATACCCTAAACTGGGCGATTTTATCTGCTCCCATGGCTTTAACTATGACCTGTA
>NW_007753525.1:3306-3955 GCF_000696425.1 Galeopterus variegatus
AATCTTTTGAGATTAAAATGATGAAAGCTTTAAAGCTGGACTGATGCCAAATTTTGATTTCCTATGGTGCCTTTGGGGCATGGTGTGGTGAATTTTGGGAAGTTTTCCTCTTGGTTGGATTTTCAGTGACTTTTGTGCAATTCACCCCAAGTTAACTGCTATTATGTTTTCATAGCCAGTTTTTGGTTAGGTAATGTGTACTAAGAAACTTGACACTTTAGTAATGCTTTCTCATTTATTAGTAATGAGGCCGTGTAGAACAGAGGCTAAGAGCACAGATTTGGGGCAGAGAGAAGAATAGGTTCAAATTCCAGTGTCTCTTTTTTATTAGTTCAATGATCTTGTGCAAGTTAACTAGTACCTAGGTAAAAATTATGAATAAGGGTGCTGTAAGAATCATCTCAACTGAGATGATGTGTGTAAGGGGCCTACTGTGGAACAGGTCACTATTGTACCACTTAGGAGAGTAGACACAGTTCACTCCCATGTCTGCTGGGCATCCTCAATCTAACATGCTCAGTGCTGGACTCCCCGCCTTCACTCCCATGTGCCTCACCTGCAACTTTCCCCAGTGGATGGCAACTCCATTTTTTCCAACTGTGCAGGCCTCACTTTTTTTTCATACCCCACAAAAATCCTTGAGGAAAGT
>NW_007753525.1:5466-6543 GCF_000696425.1 Galeopterus variegatus
GATAGTGACATAAAGAAACAAATTTTCGTGAATGACTTTTTGGGGGTAGAATCTCCAGGACTTGGAAACTAGGCTTGAGGGGCTGGAAAGAAAGAGAATTCAAGGATGACTCTAAAAATTTAAGGCTGGATAATGTAGCTACCAAATAAAAGTATTTATATTCAAGAGAAATAGGAAATGAGTTCGGTAAATAGGACTAAGTCACGCCATTGCACAGAAGTTAGTTATTAGTAAATGGGATAGAAGGGCCTTCATTCAATCTGTATTATAATAACCCATTTTCAAGTTCCCTAATATTGCGGCAATGTTAATAATTAAAATTCTCCTGTTGATTAAGATATACTGCAGAGCACTTGGGGAGAAAAAGATAGTATTTTGGGACGAGAAAATATTGTGTTCAATATAGAAATGAAAATTGTGGTAGCTAAATATACATTTTTCCTTCTGATGGATGATATTGTTTGGGGGATAGCTTTACTAAATTTTTTATATGTTAATTTATATTGAACCTTTATTTTTTGGTTTTTATTTTGCCCTTATAATTAATAATTTAAACTATGAAACTTGGTTAACGAATATGCTATAGCTGTACCTTAAAAATTTTTTTATTATGAGAAATATATAAACAGTACAACGAACCCCATACACTCACAACACGACTTCAAAAATTATCAATTCTTTGCAAATCTTGTTTCATCTATTCTCCAGTTAATCCCTTGTCTCTCCTCAACTGGTTAGTTTTGGAATATATTCCATATATCACTTTGTCTATGAGTATTCAACACATATTTCTTAAAGATAAGGTATTTATTTTTTAAAGAAGCACAATGCCTTTACACACACTAGAAGTTAATAATTTCTTGACATCACTAAATATCCAATATTCCCATTACCTAATAAACATTTATTTATTCAAATATTATTGAACATCTCCATTTAAGGCTAACATTTAGCCTTTTATTCCATGCTTTATTTTGGTAACATATGTAAGGTGGGCTTCAAAATGAATTGCTTTCTAAAGAACCAGTATTCCCCCCAAATAAAAAAAAATGGTATATTAAGATCAATAAAAGGGCC
>NW_007753525.1:7925-8473 GCF_000696425.1 Galeopterus variegatus
CTTCCTTCCTTCCTTCCTTCCTTCCTTCCTTCCTTCCTTCCTTTCTTCCTTCCTTCCTTCTGTTTTTCTAAAGATTATTGGAACTTGATATTTCTTAGTTTTTAACTATTGTTTGGGTCTTTCTTTATCTTGAGAAATTTCTCTTCTTTTGCTAAATCACCACTTCTTTTTCTAGTGGTAGATTATTAGCATAGATGCTTTTCACATCTCCCAGTGCACACACTCCTATGGAATCCCTTCCATGTTGACCATGGCTTTACCATGGGACTTGCTCTGTCTCATGGGCCATCAGGCCATCAGCAAGTGCCATGCAAGTAGAGACTTGATGAACAGTTATGAACTGAGATTGATCCTTTTGGAATTCTCTTGTCATCCAGTGAGGAAGGTTGGTCTAGACTTTGAGGATTAAAGGGCAGAAAAAGAGAAAGGCCCAGGACCCAACCTATCTTCTGACTAAATATAACCAAATGAATGAGCTGAGCAGAGGAACTGCCAATTAACCAATAAAATCATATAAGATAATAAATCAATATTTTTTAATCCATTAA
>NW_007753526.1:0-806 GCF_000696425.1 Galeopterus variegatus
ATCATTGTGCAGTATATGCATGTACTAGAATAGCACATTGTACATCACACAAAGAAATGTAAATAAAATTGAAAAAACAAATGAATAGCATGATTTGGGGTGGGGTCACAAATTTAAAAAACTAAAAGAAGCAAGAAAAATCCTTTATGACTAGGAATCAGGAATTAAGGAGGACAGTAGTGAAAAATAAAGCCAGTAACGATTTATTTCCATAGACATTTTCTAAGTTGTGATGGGAATTTTATTTGGTACTATAGGAGAGATATAAGTTAAACAGCATTGTCATTTCCCTAAGGGAATGTTTTATAGCAGCATGGTTCAGGGTGAAGGATAGATATGTTTTGACATAATATAATACAAACCTGGGTGAAATAAGTAATCAACCATAACTTCTAAGGGCTTTAATAGCATAGAAGACAGAGCAATTTATCTATCCCACCTGCAGCATTTGACTCAGGACCCCAGGGGCTAGCCACTAAACCAGCTTCTACTGTGGTTGGTATAGCCCCAAGTTCTGCACAAAGAAGCAAAGGTTTTCACTATTTCACTATTTGTAAGGTTTTTTTTTTTTTTCTCTAACCAATAAATTTGTTAACCAGGAAGAAGTAAGGTAGAGATATGCACGTACTTTTAGATTCACATAACTCTAAGAATCTGAGTAATTACTTAGTTCAAGCCTTTCATTTTGTAGATGAGGAAGCATCTTTCAGCGGGGTAGACTGAACTATGGCTTCTGTGCTAGATCATGATGGCACTCAGGGTGAAATCCAGGTCACTTGAATTCTAGTTCTATGCTTTTACCAGGA
>NW_007753526.1:1993-3419 GCF_000696425.1 Galeopterus variegatus
TACATCTAACATTCCAATGCACCAGAAATGGGATGAAGGATAGCCTCGCCTGATGCCTTTTCAAAATTACAAAATCCTGAAAGTCATTCCATTCAGACAGATATATGTAGACAATACCCTGCTTTCAGCCCTGAATGCAAAAATGTATATGGAGCAACAAAGAAAGGCATGTGATATTTCACTTTTGAAGCTCCAGCATAGCTTTTGTGCTTTGTATAAGTTCTGAATTCATTATAAAACATATTCTTTCAAAATCAACTCAAAGAGCTGCCAAGGGATAATTTAAGGTGGGAGAAAAAGTGAAAACACAGTTGTTTAAAATTTAAACAATATCTCATTTTCAAATAAAATTTCTATAGTATATTGCAGATTTAGGAAGAAAATGATTATATTTTGTGACTGAGCTTCTTAAACCATAGTAGTTTTGTGATTGAGATGGGGCATCCACATCAAAAGTAAATGAAGACTGAAGGTGTATATAATCATAAGTCTCTCATATGGGGGGTTTTGTGTATGACTGTGTGTGTGTGCATGCACGCGTGTGCGCATGTGTGTGCTTGTGTATGCTTACTTCAGAAGGCATCGTTGTAATTGCCTCTATAACTTATCAACCTATCTGAATTCAATTGTACTAACATTTTGCTCACCTTCAACTTCTTTAATGTTTCTCCCTGGTTTGAAACAACATAAATTTGGCTTCCTCATCAAGAAGCTCATTTAGCTGCAGCTTGATTGCAAGCAATTTGCCCTAAGTAGCTCCATCTTTTAATTGTCTGTGCCTTTTTTCAATCTATAAACTGTAACTTCAGGCAGGCCATTTTTGTCTTACCATTTCCTCCTTAGAAAAGTGTATCTAATAATCCCCATATCCTGTGGCTTTAGTCATCCCTCACCACATGAACAGACGAAAAAAAGATTTTCGTACAGCTCTAATTGATTTAAAAAATAAATACACAAAATTTTGGTATCTGGAAAGAGGTAAATCAAACATGAACCACAAAAGTTAATGTTGTGTCTTTTGTTATTTTAAGGAGATGAGATAAGAAGCAAAAGGAAACATCAATCTCTATGACTGCTAATTACAATAGAAGAAAAAATTCTCATTGATATCAAAGGTTTTAAAAGGAAAGAGGTATTTTTTTTTTCTTTCCTCAATACCAGTTTCTATATTCCCAAATCTTTATTTAATCCAGGTCTAAAGGAATGTGTTCTGACCCTTATAAGTTGTCATCATTTTCTTTACTGGAAAAATAAAACATGGCATCACAGAACTCTGTTAGATACTGCTTTCCAAAATCTTTATTCCCTGCAACTAATTTCTTAGTCTAATCTCTTTACCTAATGTGTACCATAAATGTGTTAGTTAGATTAGCAGTGTGTTCAGGGATAATCCATTCCAAACAAGAAAATTAGATCTTTCTGGTCT
>NW_007753526.1:5683-6065 GCF_000696425.1 Galeopterus variegatus
GTTTGGTCATTGAGCTAGGAGCCAGTGGAGCAAGAATGTAAACACAGATTCACTTCCCAACTAACAACAGGCTTTGTAAGGAGAAGGTCACTTCCATTTAGCTGACATTATGGTCAATGCATTATAGTTAGTGTGTAGTCCTTGGTACCTACTAGGTTATGGAATTAATTTATCCACCTTCATGTTTATTTGGCAATCCATGTTGATTTTTGGTAGGGGTTGAAACTGGATGACAAGTTAAAAGACTCTATGCTTTGTATGTTGAATAGTAGAGTCTTGAAGTATGAAGCTAGGAACCTAACTGTGTTCTTCATAATGGAATTGAAAGAGGAGAGGCTGGCTGGGTAAAGCAATCTAAGATTTCTCTACATGTATGGAAGAT
>NW_007753526.1:7862-8473 GCF_000696425.1 Galeopterus variegatus
GATGAGACATTCTGCCTGTTAGGGAACAGATGTGTTGCTGTTTGCATAGCTTCCAGGGGTTCTGCCAACCAGTGGGTCTTATTATGGAAAATAACACTAGAAGCTCTTTAAAACACTGTTGCTGAGGGTCTGGCTTAGAGCTGCTGCACCATGTACAATAGGATTTTACTGTGTGCAGTTATATTTTAGGAACCATAATTATCCCTGGAAACTTAATAGAATCTGTTAAACTGAGTTGTGTTCAAACAGAATTAAGGGAGAGTTTAGATCTAATTGAGATTTCTAGAGATAATTTTCAGGTATTGAAATGAATAATTACAAACTAAATATATTATTGCACTCTTCATTATAATAGTGGCAGATACATAAAGAAAATTTTATGATATTGTGTACTTCAAAAGTGGTTATGGAGAAACATTATTATATTATTCATAGAAAATTAATGTGAAGGGATAATGTTTCTAGTGATTATAACCCCAACTCATATTTTTATTGTCATTAAGCACTTATTTGGGAATTATGGTTTTTTTTTTTGTCTTTTTCGTGACCGGTAAGGGAATCCCAACCCTTGGCTTGGTGTCGTCCGCACCGCGCTCAGCCAGTGAGCGCAC
>NW_007753527.1:0-570 GCF_000696425.1 Galeopterus variegatus
GAACCCAGCTTTGATTTTATAGAGACAACCCATCACAACTCCTTTAGTCTCTAGACTTTCCCCCTAGAGGCTTTTTGTATGTTAACGTGTTCTACCTTTCCCAAAGTAAACATCTTTTACCTCTCTTGTGAGATCTTACTCTGTCAACCAACCCCTCTCTGCCTTGTACTTTTACTAAATCATTAAGTCTCTCGGTTTCTTTAAAAAGGCAAACAAAACAAATAAAGAACAAAAATAGAAATCCCATTTAAATCCCAAATACTGTTGTTCTCAAAATTAATTGTTCCAATGCCAACTCTGTCTGTTCATAACTTCTCAAAATTTTGTCTACTATCACAGCCTCCAATGGTCTTGCTTATTCCTTTATTTCCTGAAATCCGATTTCTTCCTCCATCTTTTTCTGGACTATTCAACAAACATAAAGCAACAAACATTTATTAAACATGTATGTATCCCCCATGCATAAAATTCATAGTACTGAAAGTCCACATGAATGGTTCTTTTCCTCATTTTTTTTTTCAGGGCTTAAATATGACAAGTAGCAGTACTTATCCCTTAGTAAAAGGTCTT
>NW_007753527.1:3348-8473 GCF_000696425.1 Galeopterus variegatus
ACACACACACACACACACACACGCATACTTGCACACACCCCACCTTCCTCTTGGATAGTTGCAGCATTTAAATACAGAATATTCTGTGTGTTGTTTGTTTTTTCTCCTCTAATACAGAAATCAGGAGTTCACACTCAATGAACAACAAAGATAGATATAAATGAACCAGATTAAAGAAGGGAGAATTAAATACAGAACCATGTATTGATTATTTGAGAATTCAATAATGTAATCCAGAAATAATGGATGCTTTAAAAGTAATTAGAAGAACACAAACATTTAGTGCCTACTTAAAACAAGAGAAAAGACATCATTAGACAAAGCAAAGGATATTCATTTGTTGTGATGAGGAAATAATCTTTTATGCCTTTTCAAATTCTCTGTGGAATAAGGCAGAATTATAAATAAATAAATATCATGACTAAGTGTAACATCTGCCACAGGGACTTAATGGATCATTACGTTTCATTGTGATAATCAAAGTGAACTTGTTGCAGGGACTTGGAAGGAATTAACTATGTTCAGTATAAAGTAAAAAAAGATAAGTAAAAGAAGGTAAGTTCTGTGACCCAGGCAGAGCTTTTTTGGTTGGTCAAAAAGAGTGAAATAAGAAACTCAAGTGATGATATTTCAAACCAGTCTAAAAAAACCATAGTGTCTGTGCCACATATTTAGGGAACAAAATGAATGATTTATTTCTGACAACTTTACTGTCTTTATTCTGTTAGAACACACTCTAATGAAAAGGTCTAAATTAACCAGAAAATGTTATGCATTGAATTCATAATAAGTTATTTTCCCTGTAACAAAAAGTTGATAAACTTAGTGTTTGAAGATTTAATAATCATGTAGTAAAAATTATATCTGTCTGGTTTTGCCCTTGTAAAAATATCACTATATGTGTATGGATGTTGTGTGCATATATATATATATATAATTCCTTTAGCCTCCTATTTTTTCTGATAAAATGATGACAAACTCTAAATAGTACTAGAGAGAGCTCAGATATTAAATCATAAAATATTTTACATTGCATTTTGAGAGAATTAATTTTTTGAAAATTACTTTTACCTTGTTTAGGCATCCCACCTTAATGTAAGGAGTCTTTTTGCAAGTAGTAATTTCCTCATAGGGTTGTTTTTTAAGATCAAATAATACATGTAAAACTCATGGAATGGCACCAAATACAGGGAGAGCACTAAATAAACATTAGCTATTATTGTTATTCCCTGTCAAAATGAGATGGGAAAGTAAACATTTAACAATGTTTAATTTGAATGAACTTTTAAGGATATACTTAGCCCATTATCTTTCTTGATAACCTTGTAAAAAGATTTTTTTTTTTTATCTGATCTGTTGAGGCATGGAAAGAAGTTTTCAGAGGAAACTTTATCTAAGTAAACAAAAGAAAGTAGCAGCCACAACCCCTGTGACAAAACTTAACAAAAAGAATTTACGGGATAGAGTAATTGCAACCCCTTTTGAAATTGACTGCTGTGGTCTGTGGGGCATCGTTTCCTCAGTGCCTTCTGGGATAAATGCAAAGATATTCCAACTTGAAGGCTGAGATCCACTTGAAGAGTTCTCCTTCCAGATCCTGAGGGCCCCTCAAACTTAACTTAGCATATGTTTCCAGTGGTATGCAGACTACTGAACATCAGGGTATCACAAGCACCTGACCGTAGTGTCTTACTGCTCTGGCTGTCTTAAAGCCTTCCTAGTCTTTAATTTCGTAGATAAGGAGGGCACATCCTTATCTTACTCTTTAAGTTTCTTCTGGATTTCATATCCACGGATCTTAAAGCTATTGCCTTCATTCTCTGCTTCAGAGCCCTGTAAATCCTATCTGCCCTTTTGGGCACATCCTTATCTTACTCTTTAAGTTTCTTCTGGATTTCATATCCACTGATCTTAAAGCTATTGCCTTCATTCTCTGCTTCAGAGCCCTGTAAATCCTATCTGCCCTTTTGCATAGGAGCAGTTTGTTTTGCCTGAAGTACTTTCTCCCAGTCAGATATTAAGACCAGTTTTCCATCTATTTTTGAAAGCAAACACCTGGGCCTCGGCTCACGAAGATCTTGATAGCATATTTCCACCTTCATAGCGCTTTTCTGCATTCTTTTGGTTTCCCTAAATTATGGACGCAAACTCCTCATCTTTTACCTTGGCAAAACCTACACTCCCCACTGATTCCTCACCCAGTGGCTAGTTTTAAGACTTGCCTCCAAATATCAGTGCATCGGCAAGGATGAAATGACTGGCCGATTCTGAGCTCACACAAGAGCAGACTTTTCTCAGCTTGACCCCCTTTCCCTCTGTTGATGCCTTGTTCAATCACCACCCGAGGAGCTGAGCTTCCAGATTCCAATACATGCAAGCTTAAAAAAATAAAACAAATTTAAATATATTTTTAAGCATACATAATAACATTTTTTCTTTCATTAATAGAAGAGGAGAATCAACTTTTAGACATGAAAAGTGAAAACAGTTTATTCCCATATTTCCCATTGTCTTTTGGTGTTTGCAACCAGGTCTATATCTAACAGGGAAAAATGCTGGCAATTATTGCTGAGCTGTGATGCCTTATTAAGTGAGTCAGCTAATTACATGGCACTGTCATGAATACGGCAGGCACTGTTATGGTTGCCAAGGATGATGAGGATTTAAGATAGGATACTACCTCTTTGCTATATAATGAAAATTTCTTTTTAAATGTGATTTACACTGACTCCTGATTTACACACTAATTATTTCATAATTTATGGCTGAATTATTTAAAACTGGATTCAGGTATAATACTGATAAATAGTATCCAAAAATAACCTCCAAATATATTTAAGGTATTAGTTTTACCCTCACGTCCACTCCCAAACCTTTTAAAAACAGAAAAATAAACTAGTTTTCATTTGTTCTTTTTATCTTTCTCTCCCTCTGAGGAGATTGCCAAGACTAAAGAAAGAGCTAGAAGGGCAAATGGCAAGAATATGAGTAATACACTAACAGATTGTCCAAAGTAGAGCATGAATGGCTTCTAAATACATATTATTTCTATGTACGACTGGATTTTCTAAAAACCTCATTTAATTAAAATAGATTTGCATTCTTAATCCGAAAAGGCTCCCTGTAGGTATGAACTATGTATAATGTGTTTACTATATGACTTACAGTGTTCACCAGTTTGACTATTCCCAAGTGGCCCAGAGGGTTGATGACATAGTAATTTGCAAATTTGCTGAGACACAATCTGAGTAGGCGTATAACAGCTGAGGGGAGAGTAAGACAGTTTGCCAATAAGAAAGCCTAGTATATGACCCAGGAGCCACATCTTCACTCAGTTCCTAGGTTTTACATGTTGTGGCATATGCAATTTATGATAAAGATCATATGCTATATATAGTTGCACTTTTTAATTAGGAGATTCAAGATGATCTCAGGAATTAGCACCAGAGATAATAATAAGTGGTCTACTGTAATCTGTGTGTGTGTTCCCACATCCTAAAGTATGTCTTATACAAGTAAGTAGAAAATGTTGATAGAAAAGTATAGACTAACATCTGAAACACAGTAGGACACTACATTATCAAAACTTGAAATTTTTTATCTTGTTCTAAAGTCAGGCTCACAGAATGTAAGATACTGCTACCTTAAAACAATAGTGTAAAATATTCAAAATACTATATGATTATAGATATCTATATGACTGTACCAGGATGTCTTGCCCTTCCACCTACTCATTTTCTTTTACATTATCTCACTAGATGTAATGTTGTAAATTATATTAATATTAAGCCATAATATATTATATATTTTATAGTATATTTAAACATTATAATTAATGTTGCAACTCCTTGCCTTTTGTCTACATAATTGCCTTGGAAAGAACAGATTAGTCCAACGGACTTCAATGATAAGGCCCCTAGTGGCAGATAGCTATTAGTGCTGGGCCTGCCATTTTTTATGCATTCCTAAAGATACAAGAGCAGTGAGTGGACCAAGTCCATTGCCTTAGACCTAAATCATAAAAGAACAGATTAGTCCAATGGACTTCAATGATAAGGCCCCTAGTGGCAGATAGCTATTAGTGCTGGGCCTGCCATTTTTTGTGCATTCCTAAAGATACAAGAGCAGTGAGTGGACCAAGTCCATTGCCTTAGACCTAAATCATAACTGTACTTTGCCGGCCTTTGATAGACTTCAAAATGGAGGACATCTTCTTTTGTTTTTTGTGTTCACTCTGACAGCAAATACATTGGTGTTTATACTAAGTGACATCAGAGTTTACACACAGCTGGTGACGGGCAGTGGTTTCCAAGGAACGTATCTAACAAGATATTCACAAGGCCCTACAAACCTGTATTTTTAACAAGGGCCCCAGAGAATTCTAGGTTTTACTTAAGAGTGTGGTTTGGGGAAGCAATTTTTATTTAATCTATCATTGTATGTAAGGTTAACATACGATAAAATTAAACTGTAAGTCATGGAATTGGAAAAAAAAAATTTCTTTACAGAAAGCATTATAGAATCTAGATGCAATATGATTTAAAACATGAAATAAAATTAAATATCATATATACAGTTGTATTTATAAAGATAAATATGCTAACCAAAAGCTATACAACAATGTGAAATATTAATGGCAGATACAAATATAAGCAAAGTTAATTAAATTTGATTTGCCTTTTGAATCAGAGCTTGGTCAAGGAAACAAACTCCACTTTGCTTACCAAATATGCAAATTTTTAATACAGGGAATTATCCCCACACAGCCAATAGGAAGACTGTGAGAGATACTGAGGGTCTGAGGAGCTGCCACCAATTTACTCAGCATGCAGCAGCAAGCTGGTGGCTCTCAGGCTCTTGCCCTGAAGTGAGCTCAGTGATCACCTTTCTCTCCCTACAGCTGAAATGTCTTCCCACTTCTTGTCTCACTTCTCTTTTCCTTCACTTTCACTTCTCTGGAATTGCACTTCCCAATTAAGTATTAGCAGTTAAGCATCGCTTCATGATCTGTTCTATAGAGAACCTCAGCTAGGACAAGCATCAGTTGGTCATTGGTTAGGTATCAGCTGTTTGACACAACAGGCTCATTTAGAAAGAACTTGAGTGTGTTTTTAGGGTGGGAGAC